>NW_016157126.1:667882-702109 GCF_001687245.7 Rhagoletis zephyria | reverse complement strand
GAGTGATTCTACGTTGGATTTCAATGCTGACATTATTATCGGTGTTAATGCTGGTTCCCTAGTAAACGAAATTCTCTACTTTCTAGAAATTGTAACTGTCAACAGTGACGTAGGTGCCAAGGCGCGAATGTGCTGACTGTTTGTTTGATGACAGGAGATACTTCGTCTTGTCCTCGTTTACCACCAGACCCATGCGCTTTGCTTCCCTATCCAACTTGGAAAAGGCAGAACAGACTTCGCGGTTTTTGTTACCGATGATGTCGATGTCATCGGCATAAGCCAGCAATTGCACGCTCTTGTAGTAAATTGTTCCTGAGCGGTTCAGTTCTGCAGCTCTTATTATCTTCTCCAACATCAGATTAAAGAAGTCACATGAAAGGGAGTCGCCCTGTCTGAAACCCCGTTTTGTGGCGAACGGCTCGGAGAGGTCTTTTCCAATTCTGACGGAGCTGGTGGTATTGCTCAACGTCATTTTACACAGCCGTATGAGTTTTGAGGGGATGCCAAATTCAGACATAGCGGCGTATAGGCAACTCCTTTTAGTGCTGTCAAAAGCGCCTTTAATGTCGACAAACAGGTGGTGAGTTTCGATCATTTTCTCGCGGGTTTTTTCCAGGATTTGGCGTATTGTGAATACCTGGTCTATGGTGGATTTGCCAGTTCTAAAGCCACACTGATAAGGCCCAATCAGTTCATTGACGGTGGGCTTCAGTCTTTCACACAATACGCTCGATAAGACCTTGTAACCTATGCTTAGAAGGCTGATCCCGCGGTAGTTGGCGCGAATGGCGGGGTCGCCTTTCTTGTGGATTGGGCAGAGCACACTTAAATTCCAGTCGTCGGGCATGCGTTCATCTGACCATATTCTGCACAAGAGTTGATGCATGCACCTTATCAACTCCTCGCCGCCGTACTTGAATAGCTCAGCTGGCAGGCTGTCAGCTCCAGCGGCTTTGTTGTTTTTCAGCCGCGTTATTGCTATACGTACCTCGTCATAGTCAGGCGGTGGAACGTCGACTCCGTCATCATCGACTGCGGGCTCGCGTTTTTCTTCTCCACAACTTTCCGTGCTGTTACCATTTAGTAGGGCGGAAAAGTGTTCTCTCCATAATTTAAGTACGCTCTGGACATCAGTTACTAGGTCGCCATTATTGTTCCTGTTTAAACCTTCCGTAAGTCGCCTAACTCTCTGGTAGAATTTTCGGGCATTCTTCCTGTCGGCCAGCATTTCAAGCTCTTCGCACTCACGTATTTCGGCCTCTCTCTCTCTTATTGCGGCAAATACGTCTCGCTTCCCTCTTCAGATCCCTATAGCGGTCCCACATAGCGCGCGTTGCGCCCGATCGCANCCTAACTCTCTGGTAAAATTTTCTGGGGCATTCTTCCTTTCGGCCAGCATTTCAAGCTCTTTGCGTTCACGTATTTCGGCCTCTCTTCTTATTGCGGCAAATACGTCTCGCTTCCCTCTTCAGATCCCTATAGCGGTCCCACATAGCGCGCGTTGCGCCCGATCGCAGCGTGGCTCTGTAGGCGGCATCTTTTTTCTCAGCAGCTTCCTGACAATCCCCATCGTACCAGTTGTTCTTTCGGGCTCGCTGAAATCCGACTACTTCTTCGCTGGCGGTACTTAATGAGCGGGAAATGTGGTTCCACTGCTCGCATATGTCGGTTTGTTGAAGAGTGCTCTCTGAGAGTAGGTGTGAGAGTCGAGTAGCGAAAGCGCTGGCTGTCTGTTGTGATTGCAGCTTTNGGACTACTTCTTCAGCGGCGGTACTTAATGGGCGGGAAATGTGGTTCCACTGCTCGCATATGTCAGTTTGTTAAAGAGTGCTCTCTGAGGGCAGGTGTGAGAGTCGAGTAGCGAAAGCGCTGGCTGTCTGTTGTGATTGCAGCTTTTCGACGTTAAGCTTTCCTTGCATATTTGGGCGCACATTTTTTGCTGCACAGAGGCGGGTGCGTATCTTGGCTGCAACAAGATAGTGGTCCGAGTCGATGTTTGGGCCTCGGAGTGTGCGTACGTCTAAAACACTGGAAGCGTGCCTTCCGTCTATCACAACATGATCGATTTGGTTTCTCGTTTTTCGATCCGGAGACAGCCAGGTAGCTTGATGGATCTTTTTATGCTTGAACCTAGTACTGCATACTACCATGTTTCGGGCCCCGGCGAAGTCGATCAGCCTCAATCCGTTGTCGGACGTTTCGTCGTGGAGGCTGAATTTTCCGACGGTGGTTCCAAAGATCCCTTCTTTGCCCACCCTGGCATTGAAGTCGCCAAGCACGATTTTGATATCATGACGGGGGCAGCGCTCGTACGTGCGCTCCAAGCGCTCATAGAAGAGATCCTTGGATGCCTCATCCTTCTCTTCCGTCGGGGCATGGGCGCAGAGAGCGAGATGTTAAAGAATCTCGCTTTAATGCGTATTATGGCTAGACGCTCGTCCACCGGGGTGAACGACAGTACTCGGCGACGGAGTCTCTCTCCCACCACAAATCCAACTCCGAATTTGCGCTCCTTTAGATCCGAGTTAATTCCCAAAAATTTCGTGCATTTGTTCATCTGCTTATGCGTATTTGAAAGAGGAAAATGCATGAGCTAATGCAAATAAAGGCTATTTATGCAGATAAGCGAGCCCGTTTTTAACCGGTATTAACCAACCATGATCGGAGTAAAACCGGATTGCTGAGTCTACTTCAATTTTCTTTCAAAAATAAAGTTCACCTATTGCAGTATTGCACCTTAAAAAAAACAAGAAGTCGTTTTGTCTCCCGTTTTAAAACTAACAGAAGCATACGTTAGGTTATTAAAAAAATGCAAAATTTTCATCTTACCTATTTGTATGTATATACATGTATGTAAATATGTGTATGTAAACGAATAATGTATAAAAAAATTACGGAATTTATATTCTACTACAATTTACTCCGATTTAGGCACGCCGGAGCTCTAACTCTGCTGAGCGGTGCTTTCAACGCAAACAGTCTGACTCATTGAATTGTTTTAATGTGTTAGTATGCCAACCACCGATTCAAAGTATCCTAACCGACACAAAAACTAAGGTTCGATTTGGCGAAGAATTTGTGAAAGTAAAGCTTCCTTAAGTAGTTCGTTGGCTCCATAATTTTTCATAAAAGGGAAGTCCTTCAGAACGACTTAGTTTAGCAAAATGTGTATCTGTTAATAATATTAGTAAAGAGGCGGCAAATGGATTGTTAGTTTGTCATAAATTATTCAGTACATTAATCTCATATAAAAATAAAAACTGCTTCCTTTTTTATATGGGAAGACCAAAATAGCAATGGGACAGGGAAAAACATACGTTTGAAAAACTATACAAAGTGATCCGGTAACGAGACGTTTACAAACCTTTGAGAACGGTACTTTGCCTGCCACAAACAGAGCAACGCGTTGCGGAAAAAAGTTCTGAAAAAGTTCGGTTAGTGATTATCGTTTCCATTTGTTTCATCCGCACAGCGCACAGTGGGGCAAAAAAGATTGCTGTGGACAAATGAATTTTGAGAGTCCAAATATGAACCGATTTCAATTTTTTTTTTTTAAATAAAAGATAATTAAATCGCGTCGATCTATCCGTGGCGATTTTTTAAAAAAACTTTTTTTTATTTATTTATGTTGAAAAATGAAAGAAACAAAATTCACGTTTGAATGCTTCCACTTATTTGGAAAATACTTGAAATTAATTTCAAATGTCTGCAATTCTTTAAAAAAATATTCATAAACATTTTGCCACAGGATACATTTAATTAAAAAATGTATTTCATTCGTTATCAATACTAATATATATTTTGAAAGCCGTTTTTTCGCTTTTTTCTATTCGAAAAACTCGAGAACAGCTGTACCGATATTATTGAAATTTTGGACGTCGACTCTAGACCCTCAAAGGATGATAATAGAAGAAAAATAATTTCGATATATCAAGGGGGCGTGGCACCTCCCATACAAACTGAAGTTTTCACACAACATATCTCTGGAAGTATTTATCATAGAGTACTGTAACTTAGTACAGAGATATATAGTATCAACGCCAAACTCATGGAAAAAATGGGAGTTATTGAAAAAGGGGGCATGGCACCTCCCATACACACTGAATTTCTCACACCACATACATATTCTAATGTTGATTGTTTTTTATTCGTAATCTTGGCACACGCTTGCTTCATTTATGAATGAACTTTACAAGAAATACCCAAAGCCAAAAGTAGCGCGTTTTTAATACACTTTGTTTTCGATTTTTATTTGCATGCATTTGCTACAAACCAAACACAAAATGTATGACCCTGAATGAGAACTACTAGTTTGAGTTAATAAATGATGGTAATATATATCTACATGAGTTAAAATTGCTTTAGGATTTTTATAAAAGGAACACAAATGACGCTTTATTTCAGAATAATTTGATTCTAGCTATATAAATATATAAGAAATTTTAATGCTGGTTTACACCCAAAAAAAGGATAATATTTATGAGGTATTAGAATTGTATACCTATTTATGTGAAAGCACATTTTTTATGAAAATAATAGAACCTAAACATTGAAAGATTGTATACCATCAAAATTGTACCCAAGTATTAAACAAATGAATTATACCAGTCAAAATTTTTTAAATTTTACAAGCATAAAATTTTTATATGTAAAATGTAAATATGTACTAGTTCTAAAAAGTTCTAATATACATCGCTTCACTATACCTATAAGCAAAAGAGGCCAAAAAGCCATGCACGAAAAAATATCCAATACATAAAATGTGGCAACCATGAGCGTGACGCACTAATACTACGCCAAAATGGCACTGCCTTCCTGTGCCCAGCATCAGTGTTACCAGTTGAGTATTTTGTAGGTACTATTTTCGACGTTTAGCTATTAGCAATTTTCCCAGCTTTTTTAAATCGAGTTAGCTATTTTAGATAAAATTTTTTGTTTTATAAATTCCCCACTTTACATAGAGTTTTATCATTTTGATGAATACCAAGCAGTACAAAAAAAAATGTATAAATGGTAGCATTCAATATATGTACTTACGAAACTATAGTAAAACTTCGTTTTTAGATTTTCTTTCTTATGTCAGTTTTTTTTAAAAGGACTTTGTAATTTTAAAGATACGATTGCTTCAAAAAACATTAAAAAATTCAGTGCAATGAAGAATAACAAATGAAGGAGTCAAATTTTTGGTTTACGAGGACGAATGGGTATTGAAAAGTATTTAATTAAATTTATTTTTTAATTTCTCACTCCTACTTTATGCTATCGTTTCTGCTAAATTGAAATATGTTTTATTTCTATGGCGCGTATTCATAGTCCAGCAACTAAGTCGAAACTAACAAAGTTGCAACTTTAATTTACTAACTTAAAATTTACTTCTATTCATAGTCGCATTTCAGACTTCTACTAAGTAGTTTCGACTTAGTTTACGATATAGCAAACGAGTGTGAAAATGTATCGATTTTTCTTTACGATATTTTGGAAAAATTACATTTTTATTAAATAATGTCAAGTTTGATCGTCCGTTTATGTAATTTTTATTTTCATTGCATGATTATGCAAAAGAATAAATTATAATTTTCTTGTTAACTGTGTGAAATAGCCAGAACAACCGCAGTGATGTGAAATCGATGTTTATCGAAAGCATGCTGTAAAACATACAAATAGTAGATATCTAAATGTTATGCACAAATTTACTTTAAAAGAACTAGCGTGAAACTGACTTATTATTTGAGAATTTATATAAATTATTCCAATTATAAAATTGTGACGTAGCTTTTTTCGAATTGTAATACGCATTTAATTTCATCTTCCGATTAAAATGGATCGATCTTTGTAAATTTTAATGGGAGATTATTCAATATTATCAAAATCATCCTCTACCAACTTAATTTTTACATGTTTCGTCTATTTTCCCTTAATTTGATAAAATACTTCTTCCTAGTTACGACTTAGTTGCAGCTGCAGCCGAAACTAAATTTTAAGTTGGTACTTAGCCAGAAAAGTCGAAACTAAGGCGACTATGAATAGCTTTAGTTGTGACTTAGAATAGTTTCGACTTAGTTGAGTACTAAATATGACTATGAATATGCGCCTATGACTTTATGAATCAATTTATGCTGAAGTAAATAAAAAATTCGATATGCAGGTATAGTTCAGATGGTTTTGTGACTATCTGGTCACAGTGCTATTGACGATGCAGATGGTGCCAATTTATTAGCAGAATTATTACTCTGCTATGCTGTTACTAATCGACGGTGCTGTTAGTAATCGTACGATGCGACAATGCCGAGTAACTTCGCTACTTTGGCATCGTGGTAATCGTCAGAAGTGTTATTTAATAACGTACTCGTACGATGCTAACATAATCGTGCAGGCTACATGTATTTTTATGGACAACATATTTGTACATAGAAAATTACATACACTTATGTAAATAAATAATCATCAACAAAATCTTTTACCGATATTCACTATCGATATAGTATCGATATTTTTTGGTAGATTTATCGATCAGTCGGTATTTTTTTTTGGTTAATATCGATATTACCAATTTCGATGATTGTATGAGCGATTTGCATCCGTACATATAACTCTATTTATTAGCTTTTTTCAATTGGGGTCCAATTGGACCTTTGATACTAACAACGTAACTACTAATATCGATTCCAGCTAAGACATTCCCACGACAGCCGGTTCTACGTACCGGAATGACTCGGGTTTTACCCGACCAAGGGCTGTTGTTTCGGCGATCTAACCCCGTTTAGGTCGGCGAAGTATCACAGAAGTTGTTCGACCATTGGGCTACATTCGTTACGTTTTCTGGTACTGGCATCGAGTCAAACCAAGGGCCAGAAACCTACACCTGCTGTGTATGCCAGAGACGACTACATCACAGCTCCACCTCCGTCAAGTGCAATGCTTGCGAGGGGTGGAGTCACCTCAGAGTCTGCTCAGGACTACGGACACATCGGTAGTGGACCACGTCTTTTGTGGCCCCCTGTTGCTCAAACAGAGCAGCCTCCACGGCTAACCCCAGTCCACCTGAGCAGTCCCAAACAAACACCACGGTATGTCAGACCAGGATATTCCGTAATGTGACATCAGTCATGTGCAACACCTGCCTTGGCTGGTGCCACTTTAGGGCATGCTGAGGTCTGCGCACCACGCGAGATTGGACGAGGAACTTCGAGGGCCCGTGTTGCGCTGCTCGGTCGCAGACCTAAACGGCTACGCCTCCCACCATCACCACAGGGCGGCAACCACCTCAGCGGCGCACACAGCCAACTGCGGCACGACCACACACATCCCTCACACCCCGCATCACCACACGTCTCCCGAACCACATGAAGCTCCTTCAATTTAACTGTAACGGGCTTCAGAGCAAGATCGAGGAGATAATCGTCTTCATGGGAAGGCATGACATATTGATAGCTGCGGTCCAAGAGACGAAGTTGCACAGCAATTCAACACTGTTGAATTGTGCCGGGTACAACGTGCACCGTCGGGATCACGAGCGGGATAATGGTGGAGGCTTAGCGTTCATTACGCACCACACCGTGCAGTATCGTCTTATCGAAGCAGACATCGACCGCAGGGATACCATCGTAGAATGTCAGGGCATTGCTATCCGGTCAGGCGATGTTGAGCTCGAAATATTTAACGTTTATATATCCCCTGTAACCTGTTGCCCGGTAGGATATCACCCTGACATAGGTGCGCTGCTCAGAGGTGAAAACCGTATGGTAGTAGGCGACTTTTAAGCGCGCCACGATCTTTGGTTTTTCAAGCCTGTCAAACTATCGTAGGGGAACAGACTTGGCTGAGCAGATAGACGATTCGACATTCTGCACAATGAACGACGACGCACCCACCAGGATTATGGGCAGCTGCTGCAGCTCGCCAGACATAACAATAGTCAGCGCTGGTCTGATAAACAGCATATCATGGCTGTCACCGCTGCTGCAACCCGCTTCGTACCGGCAGGATGCATCACCGACCCACGCCACCCACGTCACCTGAAATGCAAAAAGACATAACAACATCGTAACTGAAATGAAAAAAGTCGTAACTAAAAATTAAAATTGTTTTCATTAAATGACGTGGGAGTTGTAATTCGATGAAATTCATCATATCAATCAAAAACTGAATTTTGTTTTTTTTTGTTAGTAGTTACGACTTTTTGAATTTCAGCGACGATGTTTGTTACGTCCTTTTGCATTTCAGGTGACGATATATGTGCAAATCTCCGGAAAACTGTGCTTTTATGTCACTCACCTTTAAATTAATTTTATTAATGGAATTTTACTTTTTATAATTTTGATAACAAATGTGACGGGTGCTTACAACTTATTTAATTTTTTTTATTTTAATAGTGTCATTTTAATTTTTATAAGCAGTCAAAGTAACTAAAATACCAATCTTGATGTGTCACTTTGGTTAAAAACTAAATGTAAAGGTGGAAAATACATTAGGCGTTGAGAAAAATATATGCTCCTTTTTGGAAATAAACTAATAATTTGAAATCTGTCACTCGTAATTATCAAAAAGGACATATTTAAGTTCTTTTTTATTTCTTTATACACATATTAATTACACATTAAAGGTAAAAATAAGACCTTTTACAGCTGCGTGCCTTTGAAAATATTAAACATATAACAAATATTGTCTGAATAGGCATTTGCGTCAATTCCCTTTTTTTGATGGAACACTGACAGACTAAAACATAACAGGTTGGCATTAAGCGTGATCGTTAGATAACATTCTTCATAAAGTTCGATGAAACTGCTAAATACCTAAAATAATGTTTGTCTAAAATAAATAGTCCAAAATGATATTTTCAATGGATCTTAAGCGAAAATTAGTTTTTCGTAAAAATTTTTGGAATTCATGTAAAATATTTGTATCTCAAAAACCACTTCACCAATCTTTACCAAATTGTATATACACATTGCACCTGACCTTTTTAAATACTGTCTAAAAAATTTTTGAAATCGGACAAAAACTACGCTCTCTGGAAGTATACCCAACTTTGAGTTTTCAAAAATGATTGTTTTTTACTTATAACTCTTTAAGCATTTGAGGAAAGTAAAGAATTTGATTTTTCCTCAATGGATTTCAAACAATTTGATGTATAATTTATTTTTGCGCGCTCAATTTAAAATGTTACGTTTTTTTAGAGTAAAATTGCTCGATTCCGGAGATTTGGCCATATATGTGCGATTGATTTGCTTTCGTCTTCCCCTCGCCGCACAGTGTGCCTTTTGAACACTCCAAGCGAATTAATCGTAGCGCTTTGAACATAAGCAATATTGTGATATGAAACAAAATGGTTTTGAAAGCTAATTTTATTCACTTTCCCGAAAAAATACAAAAATATGATCTACAATTACTCCTTGATCTCAAAAAAGTGGGTCAAAAATAGTGTGGTTCAACAAAAAAAAAACGTTAAATCCACCGGATTTGTTAATGTTAAACTTCGAAATTTCATTCGATATATTTGCATTTTTTCTTCTATTTTCAGAGTAAAAAGTCGTACAGCAGATTCGAAGTATGGTTTAAAACTGTTATAACTTGACTTTTGCACTACAGCGTACTTGTTATTCGAGTGAAATAAAGTTGTGAGAAGGATGCACAGCTCCATGTAAAACAAAAAAATGCATTTCTTAAATTGAGGTGTTACAATTTTTTTCGATTTCTAAACTGCGGGATAGTGTTTCTCGTCTCAAAATCTATAATATTAGTGTAATAAAATATGCAAAAAATTTTATTTTGGAACAAATCGGATGAATTTTTCATGTTTTTTTTTTTTGAAGAACACTATTTTTGACCAATTTTTTTAAGGTCAAGGAGTAATTGTGGGTCAATGGCAGTATTTTTCCCTGAAAGGGAATTACATTAGCTTTCAAAACCATTTGTTTCATATCAAGATGTTGCTTCTGTCGAAAGCGCTACGATTAATTCGCATGGAGTGTTCAAAAAGCACACTGTGCGCCGCTTCCATCGCAACAAATTTTTAAACTTCTGCGAATTGGCACGTGCGCGACAAATGTTAACTCTACACGAAAAAGATAGGTTTTCGCATATGTTTGCATTTAATAAAGCCATGTAAATCTATATACAGTGACGAGCAAAACACAGTGTGCAAAACTAACAAGTGTGCACAGTTTCGTGCGATTCCGTGTTGGTTCAAAAGATATAAGGTAATAAACAAACAGACATTCACATTTTTATACAGTGACGAGCAAAACTGTAACATGGTGTAACACTTTTTATTTTAGACACCGCTATCTTTTCTAGTTGTAGCTACTTTCATACTTTTGTTGTATATTCTTATTGGTACGCCCCTGCTCGCTAAGGAACAGTATCTGTTCATATTTCAGCAAAATTTGCAAGATGTAGTCGAAAAATTAGAGTTTCTGCTGAAAAATCACCTGAACCATCTGAAATCAAAACACACTGCACATGTTCGCAAAGACTGGATGCAAAAGCAAAAATTTGCTAATTTGAAATGACCTCCACAATCCGCGGATATGAATCTCGTCGAAAATTTGCGGTATCAACTAAAAGCGCAGCTTACTAAGTATCCAAGTCCGCCAATGGAGTACATGAGCTGTGAAAGCAAACCAAGGATCTATCCAGAATTTTTACAGAGATACACTTAAGGTATTCCAAATTGCATCCAGGAACTAAAAAAAGCAAATGTATACTGAACATTGTGTTAACAATTCTTTATTTTCGTGAAAATTTTCAAAAAGTTATTAAAAAATATAAGTGCATAACTGGATTGACTTAATTCGTTATGAGAGAGGAAGTACAGGTGTACCAATAAGAATATACAACAAAAGTGTGAATGTCGTTAGAACTTGAAAAGATAGCGGCGGCTGATATAAAAAGCGTTACACCATGTTACAGTTTTGCTCGTCACTGTATAAAAATGTGAATGTCTGTTTGTTTATTACCTTACATCTTTTGAACCAACACGGAATCGCACGAAACTGTGCACACTTGTTAGTTTTTACCCCGGTAAGGTTATAGGCAGTGATGGGCAAAATTGTATTTACTAAGTATTAAGTACTAAGTACAAAAGTATTAAGGTATTTTGTGTTGTTGTAAATACCAAAGTACTATTTACTTAGGTATTTAGGAGCTGCTAAATACCCAAGTACTATTTACTTAGGTATTTAGGAGCTGCTAAATACCCAAGTACTATTTACTTAGGTATTTAGGAGCTGCTAGATACCAAAGTACAAAAAACGAAAGTATTTAGCAGGCGCTAAATACTCTGGTCCAAAGTACTCAGGTACCTTGGGGATGCAAAATACTTTCACTAAAGTACCCAGGTATTTAGTCGATGGCTAAATACTTTCAAACTAAATACTGTATAGTTTAGGAGAAATTTAGAGAATTGACACCTCACCTTACATTCACCTCAACTTACTTTACCACAACTCACTTCACCTCTCCTCAAATCAACTCACCACACCTTAATTTGGGATCTATTTCGGGATTTTAGAGATTCTTCAGACTAAATCAGAATTTTCGAGACTATTTCGGGATTTTCGGGAATATTTCGGGATTTTCGAAGCTATTTCGTAATTCTTTAGGGATTCCCGGAAACTTTGTTTGAGATTTTGGGATTCTCGGAACTAATATCGGGATATTCTAGACTACGTCGGGACTATTTACGGATTTTTGGGACTTATTTCGGACTTCCGGGTCTGCTTCGAGTTTTTTGGGACTTTCGAGATTTTGGGAACTAAAATCCGTATTTTGGGGACTAATTTCGGAATTTTTGTGACTTTCGGGACTTTCGGGGCGGCATTCACAGGTCTAGAGTCTACATAACTCGAGACTGAGTCCCTGTGAATGCCGTTCAGGGCCTGTCTGTACGCTGTCGGGTCCAGAGGTTGCTTAATGAACCTCTGGACTTCGTCCGTCAGTTCATATAGATGCCTCCTGACGTGTTCAACTCCTCGCGGTGCTTGCTGCCGGAACGGTTCCGGCGCTTAGAACGGTGCCGACTCGTGGAGCGGTGATGACTGTTTGAATAATGCCGACTCTTCGAAAGATGTCGACTCTTGCCCCCCTATTACGAATTTTCATACGATAGACGATAAACGCTTGTAAGCATATTGTATGAAATCAGTTCTCGTATTATCGTTTTCATACGCCCGACAGATGTATTTTGTGAATGGCTGTGGTTTTTGTTGACTTCTTATTGTGAACCAGCACACATCAAATACGCTAGTTATCGAATTTCATACGACAACATCGATTCGTAATAGAGAATGCAAGCGTCTATCGTGCATCGTACGAATACATAATAGGGGGTTGAATCGGTAACTGCCCTGGACGATGGCGGTTGCCTGCCTTCTCTGTCTTTTTGTACCTGTAAAGAGAGCTTCCGGACCGGTGGCGCGACCGATCTTGTTCGGAAGGTAAATTATGCTAGTCTTATGTACTTTAGTGCTTCCAGAAGTAATTCTTGCTCTAGGTTTGCGATGTGTCCTGTCGCTGGACACTTTGGTGGGTCTTAGCTGCTCTTCGTCCCTGGCATGCTCAAGACCGCTGCCTCCTCAGCAGCTAGATGCTCCAGGAAGCTGCCCATCTCGCCCTTCGCGCTGCTTAGCTGTAACTCAAGATACAACAGTGGCACTTGTCGAAAATGCCCAGTTTTGTCTTCCTTCTCAAGAGTGTTGTAAAATCTCCTACTCTCAACCAAATTGAACAAATTTTCTTTGAGAACGAAGCTTAAACAGTCGATAGGTAAATGAAAAATAACACGCGCGTTGTCAAGTCTGTACATCAGCATCTTTTGCAAACAAATGAAATATGTTTTTACTTCATTTAATATATTAGATAAAATATTTCCATTTGGTACTGACTTTAATCGATTTTAAAAAATATTGTAGCAGCGGCCTTCATGGATGCAACGATCGCCAGTTGGTTTCAGTAGTTCCACAAGAGGAACTGGCAGAGGTGGATCCGTAGATCGTGGACGAATGCGCGGTAAATCTAATTATCATCAAATATACCAGCGACCTACCGCTTTATTTGGTGATGATGACTCACGTTCAGTGCCTCTAAAGGTAATTTCATTAAGTCTAATAAATATTCGTTACTGCGTCTCGGCCGATATGACACTGATCTGAGCATTTTGTATTTTCTTATACTAGACTGACCGAGGCTGGTCGGAACGCAATGGAGGCGGAGATTCATTGAATATGAGTAGTGGGAATATAGGTGGAATTGGCCTGAGCTCAGACTGGAATGGTACGCCTACTTCAAGTCCCCGCAAAGAGTTTTCTAATCATCCCCGAAATATGGAAAACTGGCGCAGGAACCGTAATGAAGATGGTTCAGGTGATGCATCCACAAGTGGCTTGGGCAATGCTGAAGCTTGGCGTGGAAGTAACAGCATCAGTGGCAGTTTTGCAGCAACACACCGCTGGGGTATATATATATCTATTCCTTGAAAAACTTTCCATGTTCCATGTGTATTGAAGTGAAACTTCTTCAGTGTCTGTAGTATTAAAGAAGATTTTGCTAGAGATTGAAATTGAGGTTGAGATTGGGATTAAGGTTATGAGAAGCTATGAAAAGATAAAAAATGTTTTAGCTGCCACATGAATCAAAAGAAGTTTCACTTCTATAGCGGTGTCTAGGCGCACTAACTGTTTTATTTATTTAAATAACAGGGCGTTCTACAAGTTGGCGAGACGACGAAATATCAGCCAGCCCAGCTGCTGACGTTGGATTCAGCAATAACGGTGGGAGTGGTATGACTATGCAACGTTCTTATTCAACGATAACAACTGTGACCGAACGAGGAAGTTATGCTGGAAGCAATAGTGGCGGCAGTACCACTAAAACACCCGCAAATCCTCCTTACGGTACCAGTGCTAACCAGGCTTCCAGTCGAACGTTCAACGCGCTATCTGGCTTGAATGTACCATCAACCCGCAGTACTCAATGGAATACCAATAATAGTAGTATAGGCGGGTCTTCGGGAGCGGGTGGAGATGGTGAAGACAATTTGCCAGAGTGGGCAATGGAAAATCCTTCGAATGGTGGAGGAACTTTTGATGCTAGTGGTGCTTTCCATGGCTCCGTGGATGAAGATGAAAGTGAAAACAGTAGTAAACAGAGTCGAAAAAAGAGTGATTCAAGTTGTGAAAGTTCCACTCGTTACGCAGGCAGTTGCGTGAGAGAGAGTAAATCTTCTGAAGCGTCTACTGGCGAAACAACGGCATCTCTGGAAAATGACCTTAACAAAGAAGGTAGATCTGAATCCTCCGAGCAATCTGCTGCGTGTACTCCTGCAGAAAATTCAATAGATTTACTAAAAGAAAATGACCTAGAACCATTAGCTGTTCCATCTACAAATAATGATCCGAAGTCCGTTGACGCCGAAAACACGGTTACGGAAGAGCTAGATTCGGCGAACTTAGCTACTTCACAATCTCAACAAGGAAGCACGCCAGATACGACTAGTACAGAAGTGGTATCAAAAGAAGCAGTTACAACTTCAAATACTTCCTATTACAATACAACTAGTAACTCGGTCTCGACACCTAGTAATACATTAACTGATAGCAACAGCAGTGTTCATCGTGACCTGTCTGATCGTATGCGAGAGGTTGCAGATGACATGATTGAAAAATTGATTATGGACGATGACACTATTAATATTAGTGATAATGTGCGAAATGCCATTAAATCAGAAGCATCAGTCCATGCAACAGCAGCAACACCATCAACCCCTATAGGAAATAACATCTGTACCCCTAATGTTTTTACAAGCGTTGCTGTCATGCTTAAGCAAACTCCGCGGCAATCAATGCCAACGCCAGCTGCTGTTTCACCTACCTTGACATCGTTACCGGATGGTAGCGTACACAAGGGCATTCAACTCTATGGCGGGGGAGTGGTCGTTGATCACGCCGCAATGCAACATCATCATTTGCAACAGCAGCAGCTTGCAGCTGCGGTACATCTTTCATCAAGTGGTCGTCTACCACATGGTCTAAATTCGGCAACATCAACGGCTACGCCAACGGATCTGTGGTACTATAGAGATCCTCAATCAAAGGTACAAGGTCCGTTCACAGCGATCGAAATGACTGAATGGTATCGAGCTGGATATTTTAACGAGAATCTATACGTACGCCGACTATGTGATACACACTTCCGTTCGCTGGGCGAGTTAATAAAACTCTGTAATGATAATATGCCTTTCACACACAGCCATCTAATACCAAATTTAGATAACATGCATTTATCGAATTCTGCACCAGGAGCAGTGAGACAGCCACAAAAACCACAATTAATTGGCGACTTTACCTTAAAGCAGCAGACACAAAATGAAAACCGGGATCAACTTAAGGGCACTTTTGGCGTTGCCGGGGCTGATTTTCTGAGCGGCAACGTAAAAAATCATATTGTACCAGTAGATGTTTCGAATATGTACTTTCAGATGTTGCGTCATCAAGAAATGTTAATATATAACGAAATGTCGGAGAATGAATGTTTTCAGCATCTAACACCGTCTGAAAAAGAGGCTGTTGTGCGTCAAAAACTACAAATGCACTCTGAATATTTATCCAATCTTTCAGGGCTGAGTAATTCATTGGTTTCAATAAATCCGCCGGCAGCTACAAACCATTTGTATGATGTTATAATTGATGGTTCTAAAAAAGATCATCTTTTTGGTGGTGCTGCAGCAAGCACAGGAAGCCAAAATGTCTCGCAACAGACACCACCACAGCCAAATCCATTTTTGGATCCAGACGATTTCCTAATAAATTCACAACAGCACCAACAACCAATGCAAACGGTTTTTAGCTCCAGTCCATTTGGAAACGTTTTGCCGCCTGGTAGGGAAAACGGTGGTCCTGGAAAGTTAGGTAGTGTAAATGATGATCAAACAGGAAACGAACTGCTAAACAATTTTAATATGCGTATGTTTTTACCCTCGGGTGAAGCAAATTCACCTCTCTTATCTAATACAAAACCTCAGGACTTTATTGGCGGTCCAAATGCTGATTTCCTTAACGAAACACAAATGCTAGTGGCTAGAAACCCTTTAGGTCAAAATAATTCTTTAGTACATTCATGGCTACCTCCGGCGCCTAATCAAGCGCCTATGGCCTCCCAGTTGCCGCCCAATGAGTGGTCAAATAACATGTTAGTTGGCATCCCAATGACGGTTGTACAAGGTAATAATGGTGCTACTGGAAACGTTAATAATCTGACGCAGGAAATTCAACAGGCACCACAGCAGTCTCAAAAGACAATTCCAACGTCCATGTGGGATCTGCCGACATTGGAACACGTCCCATCTTTACAAAAATCACAGCAGCAAACTGAATCTAATGCTGCAAAAAACTTTGATAGACAAAATTCTTTGAGTATGCAAGTCGTCAGTGGAAATGAGGCACAACTAAGTGTAAGTGACGGCCAAAATTTACTGGATAAAGTATCAGATACTGATGTTGTTAAACATGCAGATACAACCATGCAAAGCCAACAGCAAAATTTACCCACAGCGGTATTGCCTACAACTTCAACTGTAACAAAACAACGGAAAGAGGAAATAAATGACAAGTATCAGAATGGCAATACTAAACGCATTGTTAATAAGCAACACCTCTCCTCCACTAAAAATGCTAAGGCATCCGATGAGGGCGTGGGTAGTAAAAGAAATGAAGACGATCGCCGCCGTGATCAAGCAGATGACAAGCGTCGCTTGAAGGAAGAGAAGAAACGCCAACAAGCAGACGAAGAGAAACGACGCCAGCAACAGGTTGATGAAGAGAAACGTCGACAAGTGCTGGAAGAAAAAGAAAGGCAACAACAGATACAAGCTCAGCGTCGAAAAGCAATGTTGGGAACCAATTCCAATCCAAATAATTCGTCATCAGGTTTAGATGGGAGCGTTACTTCAAGCTCTAAGTCTACTAAGGAGCAACGCGTGCAATCTTCAATCGCGCCATGGTCTGCTCAAACTAACGCAGCTGCAACCAAGGGAGGACCATGCTTGGCTGAAATTCAAAAGGCTGAGAGGCGCGAACGTCAAATAGAACAACGTCAAATGGAGTTGTTTGTAAAGCGCGTGCGTGCTAGTGCTGCCGCGGCTGCTGAAGCATTTGATTCAATGTTAAAATGGAATGCACCAGCAAAAGATGTACCGGTTAAGAATTTTGCGGAAATACAAGCAGAGGAAGCTAAACGACTTGCTAATGAGCAGCTGGAGATGCAGCGTCGCAAGGAACAAGAACAGCAACAAGCAGCTACAGCTACAGCCATTAGTGCTTCTAGTAGTGCTGGTTTGGGGTCTAACAGCATCTCTGCTATATGGAGCGGCACAAAAGTTTGGGGTTCGACCAGCACCACAGGTTTCTGGGAGGAGCCAATCAAGTTTAGTGCAGCCGTCGCCGCCAATAACAATTTATCAAGCAACACTGCAGCTGCTGGAAACAGCGCTGGTTGTAGCAATAATAACAACAAACACACACCAACTGGACAACCAAAAATACCAGCTTCTATTGCAAACACTCTAGTTTCATCCAATAGTGGCCAACATGAAAACAACCAACAGATTTCAGCAACACGCAACTTGCGTAAAAGTCAAACCGTGTCTGTAATGCAAAATGCTGCAACGCCAAATGGCAAAACGTCTAAGGTCAACATTCAACAGCATCATGCTAATACTGCAAAACCAGGTCCCAGCAATAAAGCACTACCACCGAGAGCTGGAGGTAATAATGCCGATAGCGGCGCCGGTGTTGAAAAAAAGGGCAGTAACAAAAATCAACAACAGAATCTCTCTAGTGGCAGTAGCAGTGCTAGTAATAATAAACGAGACGATTATGAGAATGAGTTTGTTGCTTGGTGTACGAAAAGTCTTAACAACATGAATACAAAACTTGACGGTGAGTTCATATTACATATTATTTTATAATAATAATTTATATAAAAATAAGATTATGACTGTGTAAAATGGATTTGAAACCCACATTAGCTGTTCGACATGAGTAGCACAAATGAAAGCGATATATTTATCACGAAACTTTTTTAGGTAATGCCTGCTTTTCTTTCGTTTGGAATACAATTAAAGTTACACTTATTATATCCTCTGTTGTCGTTGTTGTTGTTGTAGCGGCTACAACAACCCTACCCAGATCGGTTCGCACGAGGCGATTTTGCGTTCAACTTTTGCTTTCAACCCACGCAGGATTGCACGAAAAAAAAGTTGAATGGCTAAATGTTGGCTGGCGACCAACTGTTGTTGAACCAAAAGTAAAATGCAAAGTTGAACAATGCAAACGCCTTTTTATGGTGAATATTTTTCTATTTTGATATTTTTAGCCATACAATTTTTTTCGTGCAACCCTGGGTGAGTTGAAAAATCGCCTCGTGCGAAAGTCCTTCTAGTCCAGATATGGGCAAAGTGGCTCCCAGGAGCCTTTTGCACTTAGGAGCCGGCTTGGCACATTTAGGAGGCAGATAAGCGGTAACATCAAGAGCCAGCATGAAGGGGGAAGTTCGTATTCAAATTTCTTGTACTCCGACTCTCATTAAAAATATATATAATGCTTTTAATGTATTTTGTACGCCCCTTTTACGCTGAGAACTCATTTAGCTCTTGCTTAGCACTTGCTGGATCTTTGACGGCTTTAAGAGCCAAAAATCTGCCCATCCCTGGGTTATTCCCTCAATCGTTGTTGTTGTTGTAGCGGCTACAACAACCCCGCCCAGATAGGCTAATATCTCAGTCGTTGTCAAGTTCCACTAACGGCAGCCCCAAGAAGCGTGCAGCCTCTATGGGGTCGGTCCATAGGGACGACGCCGTTAGGGTTGTGGGGTTTTCCGGGCATGCGAAGAGGTGTTTCGAGTCGTGAGGGGTCTCTCCGCATGCCGGAGATTCGTTCGGCACATCCGCATTTAACCTACTCAGGTAGGAGTTTAGCCTGCTGCAGTAGCCAGAGCGAAGTTGGGCTATTGTTGTCCTGGTCTCCCGAGGCAGATGGAGCTCCGTCGCGTCAATGTCCAGTATTTGTGTGCCCAGAACGGCATTCACAGATCTTGAGTCTACATAACTCGAGACTGCGTCCCTGTGAATGCCGTTCAGGGCCTGTCTGTGAGCTGACGGGTCCAGAGGTTGCTTAATGAACCTCTCGACTTCGTCCGTCAGTTCATATAGATGCCTCCTGACGTGCCTCGGCGAGGGCTCCTCTGCAAGCAGCTGTCTATTTGGGTGGCGACATCTGTGGCTCCCAGCAAGAAACTGCTTGCAGAGCATCGTGTTGTGCTCCCTAATTGGGAGCATTTTCGCCTCGTCGTGGAGGTGGTGTTCTGGTGACATCAGGAGGCATGCAGTCGCTGTCCTAAGTGCTGTATTTTGTACCGTCTGTAGCTTCGTCCACTGCGTCCTTCTAGTCCCCGGCGACTACACTGGTGCTGCGTAGTTTAAAACCGGCCGGCCTATTGCCTTGAATGTTGCGTTTCTTTGTCTTTGCCCCAAGTACTGCCGGCTAGCGACTTGAGGACTTTGTTGCGGCTCTGTACTTTATTGACAATAGCGGTTGCGTGCGCAGAGAAGGAGAGCAGGCTGTCGAATGTTACTCCGAGAATTTTAGAATTATTCACCGTCGGAATTGGTGTGTCATCGACGTGAATTCCTAGCGGTAGCCTGACCTTCGTCCAGGTTGTGAAAAGGGTCGCAGAGGTTTTCGGAGGGGAGAGGGCTAGACACTTTGCAGTGAATAAGCGAGAAAGTTTAGAGAGATATCCGTTTACTTTCGAACACAGGTCATCAATTCCATTCCCAGTCGCTATGATCGAGGAATCATTGGCGTAAGAGACAATCGAGACTCCCTCTGTAGTGTAGTGGGGAAAGGACACCACCCTGTGGAACCCCCTGTTTTATTTTCCTAAGTTTGCTCGATTTGTCTCAAAACATTACCGACGAGTGTCGACCACTTAGATAATTTGCCGACCACCGTTTGAGCCTCTGTGGGAGAGAGGAAGCCTCTATATCTTCTTGTAGTGTGGAATGGCTGACAGTGTCAAAAGCCTTTGACATGCCCAGCGCTACTAGAATCGTTCTCTCACAGGGACGTTTACGGTTAAGGCCACGAGTTATCTGAGTGTTTATGGCGTTAAATGCTGTTGTTGTACTGTGAACTTTACGGAAACCATGCTAATGCTTCGCTGGGGTCAAGTTGTTTGTGAAATACGGGAGTAGAAAGGCCTCGAGTGTCTTCGCTACCGGGGAAAGGAGTGTTATCGGATGATAAGAATCTCCTATGTTGGCAGGTTTCCCCGGTTTGAGCAGTGGACCACTCTCCCCACCTTCCAGATGTCTGGGATGATGAGAGTGGTCATAGACAAGTTGAGGACCTCCGTTAGGTAAGCTACCCCCGCAGGACCCAAATTTTTCAGTATCAGCATGCATATTCCGTCGGGGCCCATGGCTTTGGAGGCTTTCGCCTTCAAGCAAGGGGGCACAGGTTGGCAGTTTGTGCAGCCTTCTGGTCACTCGACGCTTGGCTTTGTCCACCGGAGGATGCAGTATGAACTGCCGGCTAAAATAGCTCGCGCATCGCTCCGGGTCCGACGAAGCATGGTCGCCGAAAGAAATTTCGACTTCGTCGGATTGGACAGTGACCTCACGGTTGACCAATGCTTACACCAGAGGTAAAGTTGCAGGTCTTCAGATGCTCTTCCCACTTCTTCCGCTTATGTACGTTCACTAGTTGCCGAATCTCCGCGTTGAGATCGCTGATACGGGGATCTCCGGGATCGGCCTGACGAAGGCTGTCACGCTCATCGGCTAGAACAGCCGCTTCAGCAGGGAAATCTGGGCGTGGGTCGGTGACGCATCCTGCCGGTACGAAGTGGGCTGCAGCAGCGGTGACAACCCTGCGGAACTTACGGTCACCAAGGTGGACGTCGGTTGGTGTGGGGAGGGCAGCGAAGGTGTTTTCAGTAAATTCCGCGAAGCCTTTCCAATCAGCTTTGGAGAAGTNGTCAGCATAGGTCGCCATGATATGCTGTTTATCAGACCAGCGCTGACTATTTTTATGTCTGGCGAGCTGCAGCAGGTGCCCATAATCCTGGTGGGTGCGTCGTCGTTCATTGCGCAGAATGTCGAATCGTCTATCTGCTCAGCCAAGTCAGTACCCCTACGATCGTTTGACAGGCTTGAGTGCCAAAGGTCGTGGTGCGCATTAAAGTCGCCTACTACCATACGGTTTTCACCTCTGAGGAGCGCACCTATGTCAGGGTGATATCCTACCGGTCAGCAGGTGACAGGGGGTATATAAACGTTAAATATTTCGAGGTCAACATCGCTTGGTCGGATTGCAATGCCCTGACATTCTAGAGTGGTATCCCTGCGGTCGATGTCTGCTTCGATAAGACGATACTGCACGGTGTGGTGCGTAATGAACGCTAGGCCTCCACCATTATCCCGCTCGTCTGATCAGGTAGGTGTTTAACCTGCTTCGCCAGAGCGAAGTTGGACTATTGTGATCGCGATTCTCCAGAGGCAGACGAAGCTCTGTCTCGTCCACGTCAGCTCTGGAGTCTACGTAACTTGAGTAGGGCTGCCATATTTGTGTGACGCAAAACCGGGACAATTTTTTGAAAATGTCCTAAACACCCCAAGAGTTTGATCGATTTTGTTTGCTGCAATTTGTTCACAAGTATAGATTCCAGCATATTTTAGGAAAAGGGGTCAAAATCATGCATTTTTCAATAAAATAAAAAAATTTTTTTTTCGGAAAAATTCCTGTTTTTTCTTTTTGAAAAATATATTTTGTTGAATTATGCGTAAAAAATGTATACTAAAATTTTTTCGTCACTATGTATCCTTATAAAGCGTTTACTATGGTTTGAACGCAGCTTTCCAAAATCTTGCAACCGTTAAGCTAGTGCAACTAGTTAATTAGCAAAAAAAATAATGGAATACGGATTCAGCCAGCAAAAATTAGTGTTGAGTAAACTACTGGCATTTATTTCTGCCTATATTTCAGATTATTACAAGTGAAATCTGAATGGTTTTAAGAAGATCTTGGTTTGATAGGCAACGCACTTTTTATTATTGATTTTTTTTAGGATTTTAATCTGTCTTATAAATTTTGGAATTACATTGCCCTTTTCGAAGAAACATTCAAACGACGGCATTGAAAGGGTAACATTTAACGCTACAAGAACAAAAAAAGGACGATTGTACTTAAGTTAATAAAAAAGTAAAATACAGCTATACCTCTTTTTTAGTTTTTGTTTATAATTTTAAAAAATAGGCAGCTTTTCCGATGTTTTAGGACAAAATGTTTTTAACAATGTTTTTTATGCCACCACAGACTAATACATAAGAACAATCATAACCCTAAAAAATACATACAAAGGTACATGGAAATTAATAGCATTATTAACAGAACATAAATTATATGAAAACAGCTTCCGCTAATTAGAGCTCGGCACGATCATCAACTCAAACAGAAAGCTGTTATCATTCGAAGATGTTATATTGAACATTTCCAAAGTTTAGCAAATTTTAATATTAAAATTTAATAAAAAATGAAACAGCTAAATTGTTTGCATTCAATCCAGGAATTTTGAAAACCGGGACATCCAAGGATGACCGGGACACCGGGACGAAGAGTCCAAAACCAGGACACTTCCCGGAAAACCGGGACGTATGCCCTAAACTTGAGACTGACTCCCTATGAATGCCGCACAGGGCCTGTCGATAAGCTTACGGGTCCAGAGGTTGCTTTATGAACCTGTGGGCTTCGTCCGTCAGTTCGTAAAGATGCCTTTTGGCATTCCTTGGAGAGGGCTCCTCTGCAAGCAGGTGTCTGTTCGGGTGTCCACGTCTGTGGCTCCCTACTAAGAATTGCTTGCAAAGCAATGTGTTGTGCTCCTTTATGGGGAGCATTTTTGCCTCGTTGTGTAGTTGGTGTTCTGGCGACATCAGATGGCATCCGGTCACTGTCCGGAGTGCAGTATTTTGTGAAGTCTGTAGCTTCATCCACTGCGTCCTACTGGTCCCCGGCGACCACACTGGTGCTGCGTAATTTAGGCCTTGTTGCGGCTCTGTACTTCGTTGACAATTGCGGTTGTGTGCGCAGTGAAGGGGAGCAGACTGTCGAATGATGGTGTGGCTGAAATACTTTCTTTATACATCGATTATAAACCCAGAAGTATTATCGGTAGCTCATCATACCAGTTGTTGGTTCCATTTCTAGCCATTATCGTAGCTTCCAACTGCCTATGAAATCGTTCTACCATACCATTCCCTTGAGGATGATATGCAGAAGTTGTAATGTGATGACTACCAAGCGATTTTGTTAGTTCCGAAAATAATTTTGACATAAACTGAGTACCCTGATCTCTAGTGATTTTTAACGGTACCCCAAAACGTGAAACATATTCTCTAAAAAATTTATTTGCAACCACTGCCTCTGAAAGGTCCTTAATGCGTATGCCTCGGGCCAACGTGTGAACCTATTGTAAAAATGTAACGATGTCCTTTCGATATAGAGGTCCAATAATATCTAAATGATTCTGCTCAAACCTACTTTTGGGAATCGGAATTTTAATTACTGGAGATTTAGTGTGACGATTAACTTTCGAGTTTTGACAATTTATACATTCTTCTGACCAAATATTAATTTCTTTGTGCAGTTTTGGCCAATAGTACTTTTTAATAATTAGACGACGTGTAGCTCTCGTACCAGGATGTGTAATATCATGTTACATATTAAACACTGTCCTGCGTAAACTATTTGTTTCAAACGGTCTAGGATTCTCACTTGTGCAGTTTTGGCCAATAGTACTTTTTAATAATTAGACGACGTGTAGCTCTCGTACCAGGATGTGTAATATCATGTTACATATTAAACACTGTCCTGCGTAAACTATTTGTTTCAAACGGTCTAGGATTCTCACTTGTGCAGTTTTGGCCAATAGTACTTTTTAATAATTAGACGACGTGTAGCTCTCGTACCAGGATGTGTAATATCATGTTACATATTAAACACTGTCCTGCGTAAACTATTTGTTTCAAACGGTCTAGGATTCTCACTTGTCATTTCACACCAAATATTAAAATTAAAAAGTGGAATTTGAATTAATTTAAGGTTATGTGATGTGTCTCCAGATTTTAATTTGTTTAGTTCCTCGTCCTGTTCTTGTTCATTTTGTAAGATTTTGAATCAACTTCGAAAGCTCGAGCTAATGTGTCAAAGCAAATATAAAAGGCCTGTGATCTGTAAAAACTGTAAATTGTCGTCCTTCTAGAAGATAGCGAAAATGTTTAGTGTTCAAATAAATAGTAGCAATTCCCTGTCAAATGCACTGTACTTAACTTCGGATGGAGAAAGTTTCTTAGAAAAGAAAGCTAGTGGCTCTGATTTGTTATCAAATGTTTGATGTATGACACCACCAATTGCCGTATTAGATGCATCCACATGTAACGAGAGTTTGGCATCTTTGTTAAAATGATTTAACAATATCGTAGACGCATACTTTCTTTAATGCATTCAAAGGCTTTATTTATTATTTCATCCCAAATTAAGGTATTTTCACGTTTCTTATTCGTTCGATTGATTAAATCTTTATATATAAATGTGAATATCTGTTTGTTTATTATCTTATAACTTCTGAACCGAGAAACGGAATCGCACGAAGCTTTGCACACTTATTTGCCTTTTACCCCGGGAAGGTTATAGGCATAGAGAAAAAATTGGCGGTATTGGAAAAGGGGCCGTGGCACCTCCCATAGGCGTGAATTATTTAATCAGATCTAACTTCGGAACCGTAAGTCACATGAACTTTAGTTTTGGTATGCAAACATATCTATGGTAGATGCTTATATCAAGGGATATCTAAATGAGTTTGTAAGAGGGGGTGTGGCACATAACATACGCGTCGAATTTTTAGTCAGTCATAACTTCGGAACCATAAGTCACATGAGCTTGAAATGTGGTATGCAGACATACCTATGCTAGGTGCTTGTAGGTAGGTATATATATAAATTAGTCTGTAAAAGGGGACGTGGCACATCCCAAAGGCGTGGAATTTTTATTAGCTTGATATTTGGTATGCAAACATATCTATTGTAGGTGATCTAGTCGTAGATAACTGCCGTAAACTCAGCTAATTTTGGTTGTTGTTGTAGCAGCATACAAGTTCCCCAAAGAGTTTTTGGGGAGTGTTGCTGGAGTGACAGTCCTTGGCCAACTGTCATGGAAACGAGCTAATTTTGGTATATATCGATGGTAGTAGTTAACCATGCCTATAAATTTCTGCGCCTGTTTAATAGATTTTGGACGTTCAAAACTGGGAATAGCTATCACTTTTTCGTCGGAGGGTCTTATTCCCGCTCCTGAAGTATTATGTCCTAAAAAGTCAACGCTTGTAACCCCGAAAGTACATTTACTTGGTTTGATATTTAACCCGTACTCTGTTAGGCGTTGGAAAAGTATACCAAGATCTTTAAAATGCTGCTCATCAATGTATGTGAAAGCAAAATCTAAACCACTAACTACTTCACTAATAAATCTTTGAAAAGTTTGCGTTGAATTTCTTAGTCCGAAGGCATTCGTATAAATTCAAACATACCGAAAGGTGTCGTTATTGCAGTTTTATAGATATCTTCTGCCATTAGAATTTGGTGGTAAGCTCTTACCAAATCTAATTTCGAAAATATATTTTTATTTCTGAGATTCATGTTGAAATCTTGAATATGAGGTAAAGGGTAACGGTCCGGTACAGTCACAACTTTAATTCTCCGAAAATCACCACAAGGACGCCAGTCATTACAAGCTTTTATTTAACTTCACTTGTATGTATGTATGTATCTTTGTATGTCCTGGAACTTTGCAGGCAATATTTAACAAACTTCCCGATGAGCTACAGACTTGAAACTTCAAACTTAGCTCAGTACTCGAGGACAATGCAATATAAAAGATGACTTAATCCGCTAGGTGGCGCAGGAGTCGAGATATTTGGAAAACCCGCATTTATAGTCTGATTTGGTTCATATTTGGAACATATATTACTTATATGAAAATAAATAAATCCAAAAAAATGTTTGCCGCTAGGTGGCGCAGGAGTCGAGATATTTGTAAAACCCACATTTATAGTCTGATCTGGTTCATATTTAGAATATATATTTCTTGCGTGAAAAGAAATAAATCGCAAAAAATTTTGCTGATAGGTGGCGCAGGAGTCGAGATATTTGGAATAACCGTATTTATGATCCGATTAAGTTCACATTTCGAATGCATATTGCTTACATGAAAAGAAATAACTACACAAAAAATGTTGGCAGCTATGTGGCGCGCGAGTCTATATAATTAAAAAAGCGGCATCTGTGCTCCGATTTGGTTTATATTCAGAATATGTGTATTACCTATTTAATTGAAATACATTGAAAATTTTGTTGATTAAGGTCAAATCTAGCACGTTATGTAAAAAGTGTAGCTAAAAAGCAGGGTGCGGAAAATTTTCTTCGCATTGAAAGAAATGGCCAGAATGAGAAATATACTGACAGTATAATATTAATTGCAAGATTTCAAAAATCTAAAAAGTAGAAAATAAAATTATAGTTAAAAAACTAAAAACACGCTTCTATTACAACAAGAACTAAAAAGTATAAAATAATTTATTGATATAGCGATTCCGTTTAAGAAGAATAGGAAGTTCCCTAACTTGATTTAATTTAACTTTTTTAAATTAGCCAAAAATGGGATTAAAGTGTTTGACCCGTAGTCCTAGTCAAAATAAAGTCCACTTAAAGTTTGTTGCAACTTTTTACAGATATCGCATTGAAAATTGTGTCAATATGCTGCAACTAACTTTACAGTGGACTTTATTTTGACTATGACTACGGGCCAATCACTTTAATCCCATTTTTAGCTAATTTAAAAAAGTTAAATTAAATCAAGTTAGGGAACTTCCTATTCTTCTTAAACGGAATCGCTATATCTATAAATTATTTTATACTTTTTAGTTCTTGTTGTAATAGAAGCGTGTTTTTAGTTTTTTAACNGGTTCATATTTAGAATATATATTTCTTGCGTGAAAAGAAATAAATCGCAAAAAATTTTGCTGATAGGTGGCGCAGGAGTCGAGATATTTGGAATAACCGTATTTATGATCCGATTAAGTTCACATTTCGAATGCATATTGCTTANAATAATTTTTTTATTTCTTTCTTTAGTACTAAATGAAGTGGAGATGCCACGGATGAATTTGATGGTGTACAAATCCCTGTCTTTACTAAAAAATCGAATTCAGTTTCAGCTACTTTAAATTTGATAGGATCTAGGCGCCTTGGCTTAGAAAGTGACAAGTCTGTGAACCGTGGTATGTTTAACCGGTTTTGAATAATCTGGTTCAGAAATAAGAAGGAAATTTCTTCAATAATACTGTATACTTGTATACGAAAATTTTTGGGAGCGAAATGTTACAAACACATGAAACCGTGGTAACCGAAACACATTACTGGATCAACTAAACGTTTGTATTTCATGTCAATTGAGAGACCGTTTTTGCAAAGAAAATCTGCACCTATAATTGGTTTCGCAATATCAGCAATGAGAAATGTAAATGAGAACTCGTGTCTTAAACCTCAATTTATATTTAAAATCTTTTTACCATACGTTGAAATCGTTGAACCGTTGACTGCAGTAAGAATTATATCTGAAGAATGTTTTGTATGAGGAAATTTTGTTACCGGAAGCACATAAATTTCTGCTCCACTATCAAGCAAGAAATTTAATTTGTTCTGTTTGTCGTAAATAAACAAGGCGACGTGTTGAAATGTCTAAATTGCCGTTTTGGTCGCCGCGACCACGGTTGCATTTTGCTTATTGGGGAAACTATTTCTTGAAAAAGTACAAGGTTGCTCACATTTAAAAGCTTTATTACCGAGCTTATGATGATACCCAGTTCAACCCGAGCGTTCGACGCGTAAAGACCTACTGTAGTAAAGCTCTGCGTATTAAAGTATTAGTGTGCTAGTGTGATTTACCACAAGTGCCAACAAAAACTTACACTTTTTACCACTTCCTTTTCTAAAGTGACAGTGCAAAACTTATATATTGTATATATATAAAAAAAAAACAAAAACAATTATGAACGGGGTTGACCTCCCCCCCCCATTAAGAATAGGTTTAAAAGCCTTGATCCAGATGTCAACCTTTCTTCTCAAACCAACCACTGCAAACGAATGAGGAACGACGATTTTACACCATTACCTGAAATCAAACAAAATGATGACCACATACCGCGCTATCTAATAGCAACTGCAATTGCATCAAAAAACGGCGAAGAAGTTCGACCTTTGTCATCTTACAATGTTTTTCAGATAGAAAAGGGCCTTAAACACATAAGTACAGAGTACACTGAAGTTACTGAGCTTAAATCAGGCGACTTGCTCATAAAAACCCGAAACCTAAAAGCAGCAGAAAAATTTCTCAAAGCCACTCATGTTGATGTAGTACCCGTCAAAATTACATCGCACAAATACCTAAACTCAACACAGGGACGCATATTTTCTAGAAATATAATAAAACTTTCTGAAGAAGAACTAATGGAAGGATTAGCGTGCCAGAAAGTTATCGAAAATAGGAAAATAATGAAATTAACTAATGACGTAGCAACACCAACGGGAGCAGCGATTGTCACCTTCATTCTTATTCGTAGGCCAGAAAAGATCAAATTAGGATGGGAAAGAGTCACAGTCCAGGAATATATCCCCAACCCGATGAGTTGCAGAAATTGCCAAAAACTTGGGGATATGAAAAACACTTGTAAAAATATACAACTATGCAAACAATGTGCCTTTCCTCCTCCGCATGAAATTTGCTCACGTATTTTCTGCGCAAATTGCAATGTCAACACGCACACTTCCGAAGACCCAACTTGTCCCAGCTTCCTAAAGCACAAATCCGTAAACAAAATTAAAGCTGAACGCCGTTGTACTTTTCGTGAAGCCTGGAAAGTGTACAACACCAATCCCACAGCATACCAAATTGAACCTAGGAATAGGCAAACTGCAAGAAACGACCAAACCACAGCAGTCGAACAAACACAGATCGAAAAAAGCAATCATATTTCTTCACATATTACCCAACCTTCACACAACATTCAAAATCAAGATAAAACAAGATCACTCAAAAGCAGCAATGAAATTCAAAACAAAACTAAATCACCTTCAAATAACATTCAAAAGAATACTTCTAACTCCAACTATGGACCTCAACTTACAACAACACTAGACCAATCAAATCAAAGCACATCAACAACAGCATCGAAAAGCAGCTCAAGCCCACCTAGAACAAAGAGCAACGAAAAAAATAACACACACACCCAAAGCTGTGACATGGAAATGTCGCCTTGCGCAGATATATACAAAAAATACCCACATTTAAATGTCNCAAATCAAAGCACATCAACAACAGCATCGAAAAGCTGCTCAAGCCCACCTAGAACAAATATCAACGAAAAAAATAACACGCGCACCCAAAGCTGTGACATGGAAATGTCGCCTTGCGCAGATATATACAAAAAATACCCACATTTAAATGTCCTCATTTCGCCAAATACATTCAAAAGAACGCTACAAGCTTTAGAAAATGAACAAGACACTTTAGACTAGACACTTCGCTTAATAAATGACCATTGGCATAAACTTTTCAATACTGCAGTGGAACATACAAGGTTTCACAAACAACAAATACGCGTTAGAATATCTAGTAGCAAAACATAAGCCTGAAATTATACTACTCCAAGAAACACACATAACGAACAAAAATATAAACTTCCTACACCTTCCTAATTATAAAGTTTTTCACCACAATAAAAGCTTTACATATGCTAAAGCTGGAATTGCAATCCTTGTTAAAAATACAATTAATGTTTCTAACCACCGAACATCCAACAACGATTTACTTCATGAAACACTAACAATACACGGAATGAAAGACGTACACATTACAAACATCTATAAAGAAACGAACATACGCCTAACATCGCAACTACTAGATGATATACCCTTTACGGGTACAAGCCACCACCTTATTGGGGGTGACCTCAATGCCCAACATACTTTGTGGGGATCCCAATACAACTCTAGCAGTGGATTGCGATGGGAGCAGTTCGCACACGATCGTCATTTAACAATAATAAATGAGGGTTTACCGACTCTTCTAAACACTAGAAACACTCTCACGTCTGTGGATGTGTCTATGGCCAGTTCTGAGCTAGCAGCTGCGTTGACATGGAAGTGCTTAACATCAATTATGTCCGACCACTTTGCTATACTCATGCACACCGAGATTTCGAATATACCGAAAAAGTTCATAGGGAAATTGAAAGAGCACAAAACCAACTGGGAACTCTTTAAAGACAAAACAGAGCAGCTTCAAAGGCAATTTGTTCAATCAAGCAACATTAACAAAGAAGCCGTACAAATCAAAAGAATTATACGAAAATCAGCTAACGAATCCATGCCAACTAGCAAACCACCATAAGAAAGAAACTCCCCGATTTGGTTCAATAGCGAAATAAGCAGGTTGATAAGCCTAAAAAACAAAGCCTGGAAAAAGCTAAAAGAGAGAGGTACTTTCACACGAGTTTTAAGCTATAAAAAGGCATGTGCACAAGTAAGGAGGGCATGCAAACAAGGAAAACAAGATACCTGGAAGAGATTCGTTAGTTCATTAAACCCAACTATCGAAACAAAAAGCTTATGGAGAAAAGTGAAAACCATTAAATCCCATAAAACACCAAATTTTCCACCAATTTTTGTGAATAATAAAGTAATCAACCACCCACAGCAAATAGCCAACAACTTTGCCACTGTATGGAGTTCGATAGGATCAAATAGCCAATTCAGTCCTGAACTAGTTAAGAGAAAGCAAATAAACATCAATCAAATGCAAGAAGGTAACAACGTAAACAACTACATACTAGAAGAAGTAACGCTTATAGAATTAAATCTAACACTAAAAGGCCTCAAAGGCACCACGCCCGGTCATGACAAAATCACCTATAGGATGGTCAAAAATGCTTCACCTTCCCTTAAAAATCGTTTGTGTGAGTTATACAGTGAAATTCCTAGAACAGGAGTATATGACTGGAAACATGCCATACTAGCGCAAATACCAAAACCTGGAAAGAATCAAAATAGTAGCGAAGGTTATCGCCCCATATCCCTGTTACCAGTTCTGTCTTAAAATTCTAGAAAAGCTATTTTCGAAAAGACTATCGAAAGTGTTTAAATCCCGAATAATAAGCATTCAACATGCTTATATACCCGACCACGGAGTACATACCTTCTGTCACCTTCTAGAAAATAAGATCAAAGCAAATCTACAAAATAAACACTTTGTTGTCATCTCCGAGGACTTAGAAAAAGCATTCGATAGGGTCATATCCTCGCAAATAATTCAAGAGCTTCATGCGTGGGGGTGCCCCAAAAATGTTGCTAAATTTTGTGCTCTCCTTTCTCTCACATAGAAGGATTACAGTTAAAGTTGAAGGTTTTCTGTCGCATACTCACTATTGACAATGGAATACCTCAAGGTTCCCCTTTATCGGTCCTGTTATTTAATATTTACACAAACACACTCTCCAAATTGTTAGTAAACCAATCCGGTATAGATTATATGGGTATTTTCGCGGATAATATCTTTGCCCTGGCCTCTGGAACAGCAGAGGAAGTGAGCAGAAGCTTAAATATCCTCGACGCAAAAATACACCAATGGGCAACAAATACAGGCGCAGTTATACCTGGTGACAAAATAGAAGCTCTTCACATCTGCAAGAAGCGAAATTGCGATTTTACTAGAACCACGATTCGGAGTGTAGATATAAACTTTAAAACAACGATGAGAATACTAGGAGTGACATTCACCAGAAACTTACGATGGAATGAACACACGAAAAAAATTACAAGTAATTTAGACAAAGTTAATAATTTGCTCAAAGTCATTTGCACAAGGAAAAAAGGTCCGCATATTGAAACTGCACTCTCAATATGTCGTTCGCTCACAGAAGGAGTTTTGCGGCACTGCATAACGCTCTATGGATGGACCTCAAAAATGAATATTAAAAAAATAGATGTAGCCTTAAATAAATGTTACAGAACGGCATCCGGACTTCTAACACCAACACCGAAGGATGCTCTCGTCGTTGAAGCTCAATACAAAGATTTTGAGTCTTTGCTGCTAAACAGTTCGGTAAATTTAGCAGCTAAATCTATAACAACACCTTCACACGCACTACACGACACTTTCTGGTATCATATAAATGCTTACAAGAGAATCATCAAAAGTAACACGTACGCTTCAAGCATTCAACACATTCTGATACATCTGACCAATATTAACTCTCCAATACCAAACAAACCAACAAACAACATTCCAACAAGCACTAACATAACGATAGATGCTACGATTAGTTCACATGATAAAAACAATACGTGTCCTGATTTCTTCAAAAAAAAATTTTTTGAGTATAAAAGCGAAATACCAGTTGAGACCACCTACTTTACGGATGGGCCTTTCCTAAATGGTACAGCCACTTATGCGGTCATAGAACAACAAGCCAACGGATACTCCTATATGAAATTGCGGCAATCTCTTCTAACACCTCACGCCGGCATTTTCAATGCAGAATTGGAGCTATAAAATTTGCGGTTCGTCATGCATCGAGCAAAAAGAAACATGCACTTATTTGCTGGGATAGCCTTAGCGTGGTGAAATCACTACAACACGACGGTGAATCACGAAGATTCCTTCTAGACGGAGTCACACTCAATTCGCGCATAACGATCCTATGGATCCCAGCACACGTCGGTATAGTTGGCAATGAATTAGCGGACAAAGCAGCCAAGGAAGCTATAAAAATGCCTCCTATAATGGAAGTTCCATGTATAAGCGCAATCATTAAAAATTTCCACAAAGTAGAAGCTGCAAACATAAAAAATACTCTGTGGCAGACATCAAGCACTTTTTAAAAACACACAACGCACAACTTAAAAGACCACACTAGAACGAAAACTTCACTAGGGACGACTGTATTAAAATAGCACGAATGAGAGTCGGTGTAACTAACTTCAGTACCAGGCACCATTTTAGCGGCGGCAGATCACCAGAATGCACCCAATGTGGGACGACCCTAACTGTTGAACACATTCTCAAGGATTGCGCCATCTCAGGAAGTCACGCTAACCTCGAACAAACACTCGACTGCAGTAATGAAAACACCATAAAGTTCATCAACGAAGCCTTAAAAAAACACAACCTCCTATNGCCCTGTGCATATATTTTTTTTAAATTTATTTATAAAATATAAACATAAATAAATAAATAAATAAATTATGATGATACCGACATAACGAATTTTTATTTTTATTTAATTTTGAAATTTAATTAAAGGTTTTGCAATTCAGATAGCATTTTCATATTATTTTGTTAAATTTTTTCTTTATTTCATTTAGTTCGATAATAAGATTTTGACAATTTTTGCAAATAAGTTCATGTGTTTTAACTAAATTTTTAATAATGGCTTGCTTCTCTTTTGAATTTTGAATAGTATTAACCAAAGCTTTCTCATTGTTAATTTTTTTTGCTAAAATTTTCAGTAACTTTTGTAAGTTCCGATAAACAGGTAAATCAACAAGTGAAGTGATAAAATTAGAATTTGTAAATTGGTTTTGAAATATGTTGTCCGAAAAATCTCTTATTGAATTATTTAAATCGTGTGTTAGTGTAGATATGTGTGCGTCGTATTGTTTTGAACCAAACATTGTGACAAACTCTACGTAAATAATCTCAGGAAAGGAGTGTTTACAATTTTTAGAAACTCTTAGATATTTAGTATATATTAACAAATAAAAATAAATAGGGTATTTGTCAATGTTATTGTGGCTTATTAACATTTTATTTTTAATATTTTTATTGAGGTTTGTACCACGATTGTTTATTAGGAAAAATTTAAAAAGCAACAAAGTCTAAGCGGTAGAAGTTATAGCAGCTATTTCGGAGATCACCACATCTCCTCATCAGACTTATTTTTTCTACACTTTAGCAGGAATCGAACCTGCGTAATCGATGTTCAAAGTCAAGAAGCGTTAACCACTCACTGAACTATGTACATCCCGTAAACTCTTGTTGCTAATTCATTTTCTTTATTCAACCA
>NW_016157126.1:664630-667827 GCF_001687245.7 Rhagoletis zephyria | reverse complement strand
ATCGAACCTGCGAATTCGATGTTCAAAGTCAGAAGCGTTAACCACTGAGCTATGTACATCCCGTAAACTCTTGTTGCTAATTCATTTTCCTTATTCAACCAACTACTATCAAGTGCAGCTGATTTGCCGCTATTTAAACTCGACAGCGTGGTTGTTGTTGTCAATTCTATACATCCATTTGCTTATTTGCTTCTTTTTTTGTATAGCTTCAGGCAAGCTTTTCCTTAACTATGTATTTGTCAATGTTATTTTGGCTTATTAACATTTTATTTTTAATATTTTTGTTGAGCTTCGTACCACGATTGTTTATTAGGAAAAATTGAAAAAGCAACAAAGTCTAAGCGGTAGAAGTTATAGCACTATTTCGGAGATCACCACATCTCCTCATCAGACTTCTTTTTNGCTAATTCATTTTCCTTAGTTTCGGAAATCACCACATTTCCTCATCAGACTTCTTTCAGTGGGATTCGATCCAACGACCCCAGCTGACCCAGCCAGTTGCCTACGCACCGTGCTAGATTCGCCTTGTAAATTCTTGTTGCTTTTTTCCACTTTTTCATTTATGAAGCCAACTACAATCAAGGGCAGGTATTCCAGTGCTATTTAAACTTTATTTTTCAATTTAAAGTTAGTAGCCGCGGAGCAGTATTTAAAACAATTAAAAGTAATTGAAATGCAAATATTTATGCCATCAAAGGGTTTCCATGAATTTGAATTTGCAATTTATTTTTACCGGAAACGGCAAAAAGAGCGTTATGGTAAAAGTTAAGAGGGTTAAAATGTTCTACAAAAAAATTGCTCCTCAAATTTTACTGAAGACGACTGAGGTCAGAAATTATAATTTAAGCCTTTTGATCCACAATATTAGATTAGTCAAGTGTATTTCGGAAACCATAAAATGTACTTCAGATTTGTAAATTGCATTTCAGAAACCGAAAAATGTACTTCAGATTAATCAATTGTATTTCAGAAACCATAACGTGTACTTCGGTTTCGGGAATTGTACTTCAGATACCGTAAAATTTACCTCAGATTAGTCAATTGATCTTCAGACACCATAAAATACACTTCAGAAAGTGTGATATAAACTTCAGAAACCACGCGTTAAAGTAGCGCTGTACAATCCATTTAACACTAAGTTCAGTTCTTCCACAGCGCTAGCGCAGCACTTGGCCACAAACAGCAGATTTTGACAATGCGAGAATTTTAGAGAACTAAAAAGAGGATGACATTAGAAGGGCTACGCATATAACAAACTATATACAAAGCGACGAACTACAAAGAATATGTTGACAATATAAACTGTGCATATGCTATAACAATAACACAGAATGTTTAAGCTTTTGGAAGAGAAGGAAGTGTTTCTAAATGTTAAATGTGGTGTCCCGAAAATGTATTTATGTGGTTTTTTTTTCAAATTTTGAATTATTAAATTAGTTCTTATGTTAATGGAAGTTCGATATGTTCAAAGCTAACTATGTTTGTATTGTACTAATGAATTTTGTATGTTACCATAATGCTTTTCGTTTTTGCAAATTAATAAACAGACTCCGGCCAAAAAGCTCCATAAGAGTTTTGAATGTACTATGAAGGGAGTAAAAACACAAAAGTACTTTAAAGGCGGAGCGAACCACGCCGGGTATTTGCCACGATGCAGAAAATGAAGGTGGCGTCATTCGCGAACTGCTAACCCTCTCTTCGTCGATTTGACAGCATCCACCCATTCGCTGACGTCATACAATACTTTTGTTTACATTCACTGTTGCCAACTTAGTGCTTTTCGCACCAAATTTAGTGCGCGAAAATTTTTGAGTTTTGTACTTGGTCCGTTTTTGTTGCTTTTGTTTTTAGTTTGAAGATACCAAATATAAGCTATCTGTGTGCAAACTTTCATGCAAATCAGTTCAGTTATTTACGCGTATTAATTTAATTAAACTTTCCTAATACGTGATAACTCTTAAAATAATAGCCTATTTTCCAACATAGGTCATAAGCTATCTCTGTGCGAAATGTCATGCGAATATGTTCAGTCGTTTTCACGTATTAATTTTATTAAAACATGTTTAACAGGTGGCAACTCTTCCAAAAAATTAGCCTATTTTCCACTGTAGGTCATAAGCTATCTGTGTTCAAAATTTCATTCAAATCCGTTTGGTCGTTTCCGCGTATTAATTTAATAAAACTTTTTTAACAGGTGGCAACTCTTCCAAAAAATTAGCCTATTTTCCACTGTAGGTCATAAGCTATCTGCTTGCAAAATTTCATGCAAATCCATTCAGTCGTTTCCGCGTATTAATTTAATGAAACTTTTTTAACAGGTGGCAACTCTCAAGAAAGGTAGCCTATTTTCCAATCTAGGTCAATAGCTATCTGTGTGCAAATATTCATGCAAATCCATTCAGTCGTTCTCGCATATTAAATAAATTAAACTTTTTAACAGGTGCAACTCTTCCAAAAAATTAGCCTATTTTCCACTGTAGGTCATAAGCTATCTGCTTGCAAAATTTCATGCAAATCCATTCAGTCGTTTCCGCGTATTAATTTAATGAAACTTTTTTAACAGGTGGCAACTCTCAAGAAAGGTAGCCTATTTTCCAATCTAGGTCAATAGCTATCTGTGTGCAAATATTCATGCAAATCCATTCAGTCGTTCTCGCATATTAAATAAATTAAACTTTTTAACAGGTGCAACTCTTCCAAAAAATTAGCCTATTTTCCACTGTAGGTCAATAGCTATCTGCTTGCAAAATTTCATGCAAATCCATTCAGTCGTTTCCGCGTATTAATTTAATGAAACTTTTTTAACAGGTGGCAACTCTTCCAAAAAATTAGCCTATTTTCCACTGTAGGTCATAAGCTATCTGCTTGCAAAATTTCATGCAAATCCATTCAGTCGTTTCCGCGTATTAATTTAATGAAACTTTTTTAACAGGTGGCAACTCTTCCAAAAAATTAGCCTATTTTCCACTGTAGGTCATAAGCTATCTGCTTGCAAAATTTCATGCAAATCCATTCAGTCGTTTCCGCGTATTAATTTAATGAAACTTTTTTAACAGGTGGCAACTCTTAAAAAAGTAGCCTATTAACCAATCTGACCCATAAGCTATCTGCGTACAAAATCTCATGCAAATCCGTTCAGTCGTTTCCGCGTGATGATTTCCCAAACATCCAAACATACAAACTTTCACATTTATAAT
>NW_016157126.1:651285-664300 GCF_001687245.7 Rhagoletis zephyria | reverse complement strand
AATAATAATAATAATAATAATAATAATAATAATAATAATAATAATAATAATAATAATAATAATAATATAATAATAATAAATAATAATAATAATTAATAATTAATTAATAAGATATTACCAAATAATGCAGTGTTCAATTCAAATCAATTTACGCCATATTATATAACTGAAATATAACAAGTTTCTTGGAAATTTAAAAGATTTCATTTTAATCAAATTTTGTAATAAACAAGTTCTTACTTTCAATCCGATATTTAAAAATTGTCGGGATCCCGGGATTAATTCAAGCAAATCCCGGGATTTTCGGGACCTGTAAAACACCGGGATCCCGGGATTGGCATCCCTAATACATATACATACCTAACCAATTATGCATGTACGCTGAATTCGCCGACAAGCTTTTAAAAACGAAGTAAATTAGAACAAATTGTTAGTGATTTTCATTAGAGTTTGAGTAACTCCTTTCACTAAATGGCTTTTAGTAACTTTAGCGAGACCTTAACTTTTTTTATTTATTCATTTTAGTGCTTTTTTGACAAAATTTTCTTGCACGTTTCCACGTATTACCTTAATTAAAATTGTTAACAAGTGACAACTTTAAGAAAAGTAGCCTATTTTCCAATCTAGGACATAATCCATCTGTGTGAAAAAATTCATTTTCAAACAGGTGGCAACTCTTTAAAAAGTAGCATATTTTCCAATTTAGGTTATAAACTATCTGCGTGCAAATTTTCATGCAAATCCGTTCAGTCGTTTCCGCATATTGATTTGATTAAACTTTTTGAGCAGGTGGCGACTCTTAAAAACAGTAGCATATTTTCCAACTTAGGTCATAAGCTTTAAATGATTTCAGTCATTTCCGCGTACTAAATTAATTAAACTTTTTAACAGGTAACAACTCTTAAGAAAAGCAGCCTATTTTCCAACCTAGGTCATAAGCTTTATGTGTGCAAAATTTCATGCAAATAAGTTCAGTCAATTCCGCGTATTAAATTAATTAAACTTTTTTAGCAGGTGGCAACTCTTAAAAAAATCAGCCTATTGTTCAATCTGGACGATAAGTTATCTGTGTACGAAATTCCATGCAAATCCGTTCAGTCGTTTCCGCGTGATGGTTTCCCAAACAGCCAAACATACAAACTTTCTAATTTATATTAGTAGGAAGTGGCATTGATGACTTCGGGAACGTTCACTTCTGTCGTTCTCGTTCATAAGTGAATGTAAGTGCTGCGTCAAACATTCGTGGAAAGTTGGTGTGGCTAGAGATACTATTCTATGCGAAGGCAATTTTGTTAATTGCATAAGATTTGCATTTGATTTTCAAAAATGAGGTGTCGTATGAAAGGGCTTTGCCTCCAGATGTGCAGCAATGTTATATTTTTTAATAGGGTTGCCACCTGCTTTTAACATTATGATATTTACACCGTTTTCAAATATGAGGTGTCAAACGAAGAGGCTTGGCCAACAGATGGGAAAGGAGGGTTTATCTTTTTGAAAAGGATTGTCACCTTTTTATATGCCCTTGCTGATTAAGTGGACTAGGTTTTAATATTTTTTCTTTGGTTTATTTTATGTTAAAATTTTTTTATAAAAGTCCGGCCCTTTACATAACCAGCACCACATAAATAAACAGTTCAAACTTCGTATTCAACAAACTTTATCAATTATATACACCCAAAAATTTCGAATTTTTTTTAGCAGTTTGTTAGCCCATTAAATTTCAGTGGGTTAAAGACACCAGCAAATCGCGCTATTTTTAATAATTTTTTTGGCTGACAGTGTTGTGCATTTCCTTCCATATAAAGTATGCTCGACAATTTCTTTTATAAGGAAGCAAATGCCTAGTACCGTTCGTTGGATTAAAAAACTGAGGTGTCAAAAGAAACCGCTGGGCCTGTGGACGAATTTTTATACTAAAGCAATACATATGTATTTATTTCTGCACTTACATTTGCATATCGTCGTTTAAAGTACAAAACATTCGCTACACTGTACTCGTCATTGGCTTCAATGGCAATCGCAAGGTGTACTGTACACTGTGTACATCAATGTCGTCATAAGTTTTGTACGGCTATTTCGTACCTGCGTTTCGTTAGCGGCTACGGCTGCATTTGCGTATCCGTATCTGTTATTGCTGACGTTGTTGTTCTCACCTTGCTTACCGTCGTTAGCCGGTTATTGTAGAGCTTCCTGTATGCTACATTCGATGTTTTTGTGCTGCTTGCGGCAAACTTGTTGGTCGTCGTCGTTTTTGTAGCTACCACGCGATTGCACTTCGTGTCGCGTAATTGACTTATGTATTGCGTATACGAGGAGTTAATTGCTTCAGCTGCCGCTCCAAATTGCAGTAGCTTGCTTATGTTAACAAAGAGACCGCCAGTCTTGCACTTCTCCTGATTGAGTTAAAGCGCTGGAAGCCCAAACGGATCTGTTAACAATGTGGGCTGTGTTGGTAGTGGTGGTACACCTTGAAAAGGAGGAGTTGTAGAGCTTAAAGGATCTATAGCTGGAGAAGCAGGCCTGCTGATTGTTTAACTTCCGTACGTGTGTAGAATTTCGCCGGTTCTGGTGGCGATGCTATGTTACTCTCCTATGTTTCTAATCCTTAATTACCAATAGATTGGTCAGCTGCTCCTGGCAGGATGGCAAATTGTGGATTTAAATTTATAAAAATTTATTTAAAAATACTTAATTTAATATTTCACAATATGTATTTTTCATATGAAGAAAAATATTTGAATCATAATAAAAATTTTGCGTTTGATTGACGAACCACAAAACTCACTTAAATCTAACATTTCCAAAACTACAAAGTTGAAATGAACACAGTACAATAAAAGGTAACAACACAAACACAAACCCTACATATGCACATATTGTGCTAGCCCAAACACATAGCGCGTGACCTCGTTAAATACTACATTTATTTTGTGAGCTGATTGGGAATCTAACCTGCTTTAGACTTCTTGAGAATAACAGCTGGCATTATAAGTTGGATTGCGAGGTTACGTCTGATTTCTATCGGTGTGACTGGAGCAGACATTCGTAAATTTCTTAAAGTACTATAGACTTTGCTTACTGTTGAATTCACATGGTCAATGCAGGTAAGGCCGGTGTTGATATTAAATCCAAGGGTTGTCGTTGTTGTAGCGGCTACAACAACCCCGCCCAGATCGGTTCATATCTCAGTCGTTGTCGTCAAGTTCCACTAACGGCAGCCCTAGGAAGCGTGCAGCCTCTATCGGGTCGGTCCACAGGGACAAAGCCGTTAGGGTTGTCGGGTTTTCCGGGCATGCGATAAATCCAAGGGTAGTTACTTTTGGCACAAATTTAATAGGTTTGCCATCTATGTGTAATGACGGAATAGCTGGTAGGTTAAGACGTTTTTAACAAATAGGTAAAACAAAACACTTGTCACAATTCAGACGAAGAGCATTTAGCAGCGCCCAGGACCTAATGAACATCAGTTCTCTGTTGAAGCTTGCACACAAATTAGCTGAGTCCTCAAGAGGATCTGTCATACAGAGCTGGACATCGTCCGCATAGGCATGCATATTGACGTGCATAGAAATCCGAAATATGTCATTAACGAACAAACTAAATAATAGTGCTATTAGTAGCACTATTAGTAGTAGGTCTTAGGATTGACCCTTGTGGGACACCGGTGAACAATGATCTTAGTTCAGATATTTGAGATCCAACCTTGTCACGCTGAAACCTCTCTTTCAGATAGCTATGCATCAGTTTCACTGCTGACTCTCCAAACCCAAAGTAGTTGTTTAATTTAAAGCACAGTAGTTCATGGCTAACTGAATCAAAGGCTTTAGAGAAGTCCAGCAAGCATAGTCGATCGGTATTCTAATATCATTGTATTGTTGTTGTTGTTGTTGTTGTTGTTTTGGCGGCACTACTAAGCCCCGCCTATTTGGGGTCAACATTCAATCATTGTCATCAAGTTCGACTAACGGGAGGCCCAGGAAACGAGCTTTTTCAACGAGCCATTCCCACGACAGCCGGTCCTACGTACCGGAATGACGCGGGTTTTACCCGACCAAGGACTGTTGTTTCGGTGACCTAACCCCGCTTAGATCGGCGATACCCTTCAATCAATATCATTCGAGTATCCTTACCATTGCAGTAGAGCAGCTGTGATGGGGTCTGAATCCGGATTGAAATGGGGATATAAGGTTGAATTTACTGATGCGGGAAGAGATTTGTTCAGATAACAAAGATTCGAAAATTTTAGACAAAGCTGGTAGTATACTGATGGGTCGGAAATCACTAGGGCTGGATGTGGAATGGGCTTTTTTCTTAGAAAACTTCTACGTGTGTTTTGTCTTGCTTTTCGATGTTTGAAAAGAAGCAGTGAAGAGAGATATAAAAAACCGCTGTTGTAAACTTTTCGCCGAAAAATATTAAGGGTTGCTCCTCGAAGAATATAACATCTTTGGTGGTAGAGGGCGGTATCGCGGTTGGGACTTGCGAACGAGCAGCGCAGCACAGGCCATCGAATTTTCTCGTCCAATATCGCATGGTGCGCAGACCTGAACATGCCCTAAAGTGACATCAGCCAAGGCAGGTGTTGCACTTGAATAACGTCACGTTACTGAATATCCTGTTCTTACACCGTGCAGGTTGTTGGATGAAACAGGAGTTTTATTATTGTACAGGAGTTTTTATTATTGTAGGCTGACGGGTCCAGAGGTTGCTTTATGAGCCTCTGGGCTATGTCCGTCAGTTCGTGCCTCCCGACATTCCTTGGCGAGGGCTCCTATGCAAGCAGGTGTCTGTTCGGGTGTCCACGGCTGTGGCTCCCTACTAAGAATTGCTTGCATAGCATTGTGTTGTGCTCCTTTATGGGGAGCATTTTCGCCTCGTCGCACAGTGTATCATTTCCATATTCTAGAAAAGATTAATTCCATTATTTTGTGTCGCCAAATTTGAAAACAACGTCAAGAATATTTTTAGAAATGCCTGATAAATACGAAACAATAACAACTAAACAATTTTAATCAAAGTGTATGGCGGGACGGGGTTTGATTTGGAAAATTACCGAGCACAATAATATTTAAACTTTTATATTTGAAACTGAACCTCAATGTTTATTTTGTCGGTGTTATGTGATTTATGCAACAATTACTAAAATACCATTTTGGTCTTATTTGCTTGGGTATGTTCTTTTTAATGAATATACATTTTTGGGATTTTAGTAAACTAGGACTGAGTATTCCATGTTAAAGTAAAACGATGTTAACTTAAATTTATTTTTAGCAATTTATTAATTTCATTAGACCCGCAAACTCGTTATCCGCCACTATTCGATAAAGTTTGTATCTCAGTTTATTTGCCACTCCTCTTAGACTTTAAACAACATAATTTTAGCTGCTGGAAAGTGCAGGTTTTGATGAAATTTTCTTTTTTCTGGCCTACTGGGAATTTCATTTTCTTCGAGTAATTCATTTGCATTTTATCTCGACCGAGACAAATTCTTATATTTTCGTTTTGAATAGAGAAAGCCGGTTGATTCATTACCTTCCCAATGGTATCCCATTTTTGTAAATAGAGTAAGAAATATTGAACTTATAACGGAATTTTGTTGACCCAACTTGACTTTTTTATCGATATTTTCCACGCCCATAATTAAAAAAAAATATATATTTATTTTAAGTCCATTTCTGTCAGTTTATAATTTCTTGTTATAGGGAAATTCTAAATATCAATTTTGGGCATTTTAGCCTTTGTAGTTAGTTAAATATTTCAGTTTTTGCATTTTTAAAAATTTGCAGTTATATAATAGGGTGGCATGACAGTAACTATAAATTACCAATTTTTTGTAAAAAGCTTCGCCTATCTTATAACGTACCTTGGGCAAAATTTCATTAATCTATCTTCAATAGATTTCGAATAACAGAATTAAAAGCAGCTAGATGGGTCAAATCTTACACTGTGCGTCGTGTAGGTGGTGTTCTGGCGACATCAGAAGGCATCCGGTCGCTGTCCACTGCGTCCTACTGGTCCCCGGCGACCACACTGGTGCTGCGTAATTTAGAACCGGCCGGCCAATTGCCTTGTATGTTGCCAGCAACGTGTCTTTGTCTTTGCCCCAGGTACTGTCGGCTAGCGACTTGACCTTGTTGCGGCTCTGTACTTTGTTGACAAGTGCGGTTGTGTGTGCAGTGAAGGAGAGTAGCCTGTCGAATGTTCCTCCGAATATTTTAGGGTTATGCACCATCGGAATTGGTGTGCCAACAACGTGAATACCTAGCGGTAGTCGGACCTCCTTCGTCCAGGTGGATTCGCAGAGGATTTTGTAAGGGAGAGGGTTAGACTCCTAGCAGTGAGGAAGCGAGAAAGATCGGAGAGGTAACCGTTTGCTTTCGAGCACAAGTCATCAATTCTATTCCCAGACGCCATTATCGCGCAATCATCAGCATAACGCACAATCGAAACTTCCTCTGGTGGTTGAGGGAGCTTAGAAATATACTAGTAATTTTTAGCAAAAAAAACCGACTTCAACTCCCATATAAAAAAAAAAAAATATATATATATATCTCATGATCCACTGATCGGATCTCAACCAGATTAGTATGGGACCACCTCTGAGACACTACCTTCCGATCGAAATCGGTTGACGTGGTCCAAAGTTATGCGGTAACATACATAAAAAAAAAAATATTCCGACGAACTGATAACCTCCTCCTTTTTTGGAAGTCGGTTAAAAAGTTAAACAGTAGAGGGGAAACAACTCCACCGTGTGATACTCCTTGGTTTGCCCAATCAGGAGTTTTTATTATTGTACAGGAGTTTTTATTATTGTAAGATGTGGGCCTCGTCATGCAGGTGATGTTGCGGCGACATCAGAGGCATCCTTGTCGCTGCCCTAAGTGCCGTGTTTTGGCAGGTCTGCAGCTTTCTTCACTGCGTCGTACTAGTCCCCGGCGACCACACTGACGCTGCATTGTTCAGAACCGCCAGGCCAATTGCCTTGTACGTTGCCAACAACGTTTCTTTGTCTTTGACGCAGGTGCTGCCGGCTAGCGACTTGAGGACCTTGTTGCAGTCTAAGTATGTTTCTAGTGTGGGGTTAGGCTCAATTCTCGCCCGGAGAAGATGGAAGCGGAGCAATCCTGCTGCAGGGTATTGCTCCATGGACGTGGAATGATTGAAGGGTATCGGCGTTCTAAACGGGGTTAGGTAGCCCACTTAACAGCCCTTGGTCGGGTAAAACCCGAGCCATTCTGGTGCGTAGAACCGGCTGTCGTGGGAATGATGTCTAAGGATATGTCTGTTGTGTGTTTTGTTGTGATTGTGGCGGACTTGGGGGGTGTGCCGCACAGTGTGCTTTTTGAACACCATGCGAATTAATCGTAGCCGGTACCACAACAACAACCAGTTGTCTTTTTTTATTAATTTGGTGAGCTTCTTTGGCCTAGTTGATTAGAGCAAGTAAAACAAATGTTTTTTCTTCACTGCTTTGCCCTACGTTTCGCTAAACTCCTTAGCAACCTCAGCGGCCAATCTTTATTTTAAATAACAAACAAAAGAAGATACAAACAAAAAACAATTAGGAACAAAAAAGTTACATTGAACATGAAGTTAATAAATTTAAAATATTTGAATTTATCACGCAGCAAAAATATACACTTACTATCACATACGTATATGCATACGTATACTTCTTAATATTTAACATTTATTTGTTAACATATAAACACATAAACATATAAACACATAAACATATAAACACATAAACATATAAACACTAAAACATAACACTTAAATGCTAGAGCATTGTACCATCATCGTTTGGTACACTTGTCATACTGATTTACATATCACAAACATAATAACTAAGTAGCCGTAATATCATCTGTGTCTTTTTCTTTTTAACCGACTTCCAAAAAAGGAGGAGGTTATCAGTTCGTCGGAATCTTTTTTTTTTTGTTTTTTTTTTTTATGTATGTTACCGCATAACTTTGGACCACGTCAACCGATTTCGATAATTCTTTTTGCGTCGGAAAGGTAGTGTCTCAGAGGTGGTCCCGATGGTTGAGATCCGATCAGTGGATCATGAGATATATATATATGTATTTTTTTTATTTATATGGGAGTTGAAGTCGGTTTTTTTTTGCTAAAAATTACTTGTTCTATTCTCTAGTTATAGTTACCGAAACGTAGGGCAAGGCAATGAAGAAAAAACATTTGTTTTACTTGCACTAAGTAAAATAAGATACTATATTAAACAACCACTTTTGTTGTATCATCCTCGCTACACTCTAGAATTGTAATAAAAAAAATGCGAAGATCTCATTTATGAATATTACAAATTAAGCGAGTATTTTGTTTTTAAAAATATTATGAAGAAAATTTTTGGCTTAATTATCACAACCTTTTATGCTTTGACCTAGAGTCTTAGATGTATATGAAAAATATTTTCACAAAAACGCGTAAAAAAATATTATGGACTTAAAGATTTATAGCCTTATTCAACTAAAGTGACATTTTTATACAAATTTTCTATTTGTAAAGCAGTTAAAGTGTTTTTAGTTTTTTATGAATTTGGATGTACGATGATTTATTTTTAGTATATGCTTTTAATGAGTTTAAAATTGAATGCATTCTTTTTCTTATTACATGTATAGTTCAAAATAAATTTTTGCTCCAGTCTCTATGCTTACTTTACAATCAATAGGGTGGCGGTTTCACCCCAATCAGCATAAGGGAGATGAGACAATGACTTAAAGACCAAATGAAACAAAAGATCGTATTTAGGTAGAAATCCCACACGCCCTCTTATGCTCCAAAAATCCCTAGATATGAGCGAAATCCCACAAGTTGGCAACACTTGTTGTGATTAAATTACTGTTGCAACTAGAGATGGGCACGGGCTTAAATTTTCAATCCCGGCCCGGCATGAATGCAAAATCAATTTTCAGAAACACGCACGAGCCCGCACGTTAAGAATTTTAGTGGCGCCCGACCCGGCCCGGCCCGGCACGACGGGACACGTCCCAGCCCGGAAATAAAGAGCCAACTTTTATTGTATGTATACATATGTACATATTTTTAATTTTGTGTTTATGTATGTATATTTACTTAAGCGAATCAATTTTTTATATCAAAGATTTGTATAATATATTTTCTGGGAAGCAGAAAAAGTGGAAGGTATTTTATGTACAGATATGTAAAGAAAACTACTAAGTAGCTAATTTTTTCTATCGGTTCACAAATATTTCTTTTGTTGCTTTTCTCTTATAAAAAGAGTTTTAATATGTACTATTTTATATTTATTTATTTTTTTTTGTATAAAAACAAAGTTTATCAAAATTTGTAGTATTAGCAACGGGTTTTTTCGTGGTTATTCGTGCTTTTGTCAAATTTTACTGAACGCCCATGCACGCACGAGTTCGTGCTGACAGCAAATATTCCGGCCCGTACCCGCGGGCTTACGCAGGGGCCCATCTCTAGTTGCACTGAACATGGGACAGAACTTCGTCTGCCTCTCGAGACTCTCACCAACATAGCCCAACTCCGCTCCGGATACTGCAGCAGGTTAAACTCCCACCTGAGTAGAGAATAAGATGTGCTTACAAACGTCCGGCATACGCAGAGTCACCGCATGACGACACACCTCTTCGCATGCCCATTAAACTCTAATCAACTAAAGCCCCTCTCCCCCTGGTCCAACCCAGTCGGAGTGGCACACTTGGGCCGAGGCAGCGTAATGATCAGCTGAGCGGCAACATTTAGAAATGCCGCACAGTGTGCTTTTTTGAAGCAATCGTACTGATATTATAAATGTGAAAGTTTGTATGTTTGGGAAATTATCACGCGGAAACGACTGAACGGATTCGCATGAAATTTTGTACGCAGATAGCTTATGGGCCAAATTGGTAAATAGGCTGTTCGTTTTTAAGAGTTGTCATCTGTCAAAAAAGTTCAATTTATTTAGAATGCGGCAACGACTGAAGATTTGCATGGAAATTTGCACACAGATAGCTTATGACCAAGATTGGAAAATAGGCTACTTTTCTTAAGAGTTGCCTGCTGTTAAAAAAGTTTAGTTAAATCAATACGCGGAAACGACTGAACTGATTTGCATGAAAGTTTGCACACAGATAGCTTATGACCTAGATTGGAAAATAGGCTACTTTTTTAAGAATTGCCACCTGTTTGAAAATGAAATGGTTTATGACCTGGATTAAAAATAGGCTTAATCCGGTATGGCTAAGTCGGGTTTCCTCATCAATTTGAGCAATTTGGTGTGCATTTTCCTTAAGATCTATACCAACAAACGTTTTACAAACTAGGTTTGTAAAAGTTCCCAGTTTATGTATTACTAATAACAATAATTATATTTTTTTTTTATATTATGTGCTTTATATAAGCATAAAACACAAAATAATTACTATAACTCGTGTTTGGTTTCAAATTCGGACAAACTAGACAACTTAATCATATTTTATTTTTAATTGGATTAACGATTAATGATTAAAATTAATTAATCGTAATCGCAGCCAGCGACTAACGATTAAAAATATTTAATCATTAATCGTACACTTGTTTACGACGAACTAATTTTAATCGTCAAACGCGATTAACATTTTAGTCGTTAATTTTTAATCGTTAATCAGATCAACATTTTTCCAACCCTGTGTGAAATCATATTCATATTCACGGAGAAAAATGGACGTTTTTGGAAAAAAGGCGTAGCACCTCCCATACTGACTGAAAGTTCCATATTGCATATCTCTTCCAATGTCTGGGGTAAAGTACTCAAGCTTGGTATGGAAATACATATGTATGTATGTATGTGAAACTAATATCATACTCATGGAGAAAAATGAGAGTTATTGGAAAAGGTGATGTGACAAGTCCATGCAAATTAATTTTTCTATGCTGCATATCTCTGGAGGTGTTTATTGCAGAGGACTGGAACTTGGCACCGAGATGTGTATACAAAATTAATTCCATACTCATGGAGAAAAATTTGNATGAGAGTTATTGGAAAAGGTGATGTGACAAGTCCATGCAAATTAATTTTTCTATGCTGCATATCTCTGGAGGTGTTTATTGCAGAGGACTGGAACTTGGCACCGAGATGTGTATACAAAATTAATTCCATACTCAGAGAAAAATTTGCGTTATTCGAGAAGGGGGCATGGTACCTCCCGTACAAATTTACTTTTTATACTGCACATCTCTAGCGGTGTTCATGGTAGAGTACTGGGACTTGGTACTGGGGTATGTAAAATCAATTCTAAATTCATGGAGGAAGATTAGGGTTATAAGAAAAAGGGGCGCGACACTTCCTGTACAAATTGACTTTTCCTTTCCACATATAGTGTGAGAAATACGTATACGAAAAATAAACCCGCTAAGTGGCGCTGGAGTCGAGTTATTTATAAAAATCGTATTTATGAACCGATTTCTTTTAAATTCGAAATGTAAGCTACCAGCATGATGGAAAATAGGCTTACCAAAAATAGACCTTCTAGGTGGCGCGGTAGTCGAGTTATTTATAAAAGTTGTATTTATGAACCGATTTGGTTCAAATTCAAAGTGTAAGCTATCTGCCCCTAAAAAGCCCTATTTATGAACCGACTTTTTTAATGCAAATTCGAAACGTTTATTACTTTCATGATGATTTTTTTTTCATTCGAAACATATATGTACATCATACTGATATTATAAATGTGAAAGTTTGTATGTTTGGATGTTTGGGAAATCATCACGCGGAAACGACTGAACGCGATCTTGCACCTACCTCCGATTGAGGAAATTGCTCGGGGCGGCCGTTAGTACAGCAGTAAGACTCAAAGAAACCAGTCCATAAATATTAAGGTAAATTGTAGAAGTGGCAAATTGACAAGGAAACATTCGACCACATCCGTAAAAAAAAGGAAGACGGTAGGTATATCAATGGCTTAATTTGAACGATATTTAAGAGATCATACGACTAATTTAGTCAATGTACAGGAAAACTTTTCATCCTGTGGGGGGAGGGGAGGGGCGAGAATTCTTGCCCCTCCAATAACAGAAAACGCTCATCTGTGCTCTTTAGTTTCCTTATAAGGACTTTTATTGGCTTACATGGTTTACGGACCAATATTGAAGTTGCAAGATCATTGAAGAATATTACGCACGCTTGGAGAGATCTCACAGTTGGAAATAAGACGATAGATAAAACTCATGACATCGAAAGGGATGAGTATTCCATATGGTATCACAGCGCTACTATTCTTGCCCTATGTGTGAGGAGGATTCTGCTCTTTATTCGTTTCAATTTAAACTAGAAATATTTACTTTGTAGACCGCTTTTACTTTTAAACACTGTTTTTGTATTGGCCAACGCAAAAGATCTTATTAGGCGCCGCGAAGCAAGCGGGCATTGGCTAGTTAACCCTCCGCCCGACACACGGTTCCAGCCAGACCTTTTTAGTTTTCAATTGTAAATANTGCTAAGTGCGTTGCACAGGTCGGCGACTGTGTATCCCTCTACGAAAATTCGATGTCGCTTGCACTCTTCTATCAACTTCTCCTTCTTTAGCAGGTATATCCTGCTGAGGGAGTCGACGTTCAGCGTATTGGTTTTGCTCTCGCTGGCGCGTGTGTCATCTGTTGGTTGTGGTGTGTTCGGCGAGCCCGCTTCCGCAGTGTTGGTGCTTGAAAAATTTTTTGCACATGCGCCTGCAGAGCTGGGTCCCTGCTCGGGCGCCATTTATGAGGTGGGTTTTGTCAAAGGCTGAGGTGAACTCAGCCGATCCAGAGTCCGGTGAAGNTTATTTTTACTAAGTGTGAATATGGATGATGAAGTGGAATTTGTTTATAATACGCGGTTAAGAGTATGAGGTGGGTTTTGTCAAAGGCTGAGGTGAACTCAGCCGATCCAGAGTCCGGTGAAGGTCCCACTAACCCCCACCAAATAAAACACACGATTTGCGTGTATTTACTTCGAACACACACACACACACGGTGCTACGACTAGAGTGCTAGCAACCTTATGTCCAAAGAG
>NW_016157126.1:612609-651167 GCF_001687245.7 Rhagoletis zephyria | reverse complement strand
GCACAGCGGGTGACTCTCGGCAACAGCGGAGCAACGGTTGAGCAACGGAGAGAGCGCTAGCAGCACGGCGGGTGATTCTCGGACACAGCGGAGCAACGGTCGAGCAGCGGCGGCGGCACAGCGGGTGACTCTCGGCAACAGCGGAGCAACGGTTGAGCAGCGGTGGGAGCGCTAGCAGCACGGCGGGTGATTCTCGGCAACAGCGGAGCAACGCTTGAGCAGCGGTGAGAGCGCTAGGAGCACGGCGGGTGATTCTCGGCAACAGCGGAGCAACGGTTGAGCAGCGGCGGCGGCGCTACGACGGATGATATGCGGCAGCGGGTGACTTCTAACAGCAACTGGCCCTCGGCAAGCGGTGGAGCGAAACGACCTAGCAAGACTAGCAAGACTCACTCCAGGCACTGCCATTCCCCTAGTCGCTCTCTACAAAAGTAGGGGCTGGAACGGGTCGGCAGTGTCGGAGGCTCAACCAGCCGGCGACCAATTAGGATGCCTAAAAGGCGTGCAATCCTGGTCTGCCGGCGGGTTGAGTCGTACTTGGTTTTGGCTTGGCCAGTCGGTGAAATATTAGTGCGTCCGCAGGCACACCAGGTGATTCGACCGACTGGTCACGCCGAGCTTGGCTTGGCTGGCCGACAAAACATTAGTTGTGCAAGCACACCACGGGCTCATCGACCAATCAAGTCAGCTACTCACCTAGCAAGACTGACCTGACTGCGCACTTGTTGAGCCTTTTATACCTGTTGCGCTGTATGCTTGTTGAGAATTCGTCGTGTGCCGTCCCGATTTATGCAGTGTGGTGAGCGAAGTGGTTGGTGAGTTATTCGGGCATGCTGCTGGTGTGCTGCTAGCAGTGCTTCACTTGGTGTAGTGTGTATGTACAATGGTGTGTCGCTGTATGTATGTCTGTATTTACATGTACGGTGGAGTATGTATGTACAATGTTGTATGTAGGTGCGGTGCAGTATGTATGTACAATATTGTATATATGTACGATGCTGTATGTTATTGTATCGTAGCGGATATGCTACGTTACAAGAGGAAGAAATGTGAACACTGATTTTTATTCGCGTTTGTCTTCGGCTTTGTTAAATGAAAAATACCGATGTAGGTGTAAATGAAGATGGTCAATTCAGTGTAGATGACATCGATAACGATACTGAATACGTGTCTGAAGGTGAAGCATCGGACGTTGAAGACGAAATGGTAATCGAATATTTGATAGTGATGAAGAAGTAGAGGAAGAATCGAGTGAAATGCATAACTTTCAACAAAAAAATGATTTTTTTTTACGGTAAAGACGGCACGAAATGGAGCAAAAATGAGCCAAATGTTAATGTTCGTTTACGGCAACACAATATTTTGCGTTTCCGACCTGGACCTAAGCAACAAAACTCTAACCCCATTGAGGTATTAAACAATTTTTTTTCACCAAATATTTCATTCGTTATCATTACCGAAACAAATCGATATGCAAGAGATGCCGAAAATGGAATGAGGAAAATCCGGGATCAAAACCACGAGGGTGGATTGATTTGACCAGCACTGAACTTGATGCACTTATTGGCATACTTTTGGCGTCTGGTGTTTCACACAATAATATGCAAGATTCATCAATTTTGTGGCGTTCCGATGCTTTACCTATTTTTCGCTCAGCAATGTCTTATCGACGATTCCTTGAATTGACACGATTTATCCGTTTCGATGATGGTCGTACGCGTGAATTTCGACAAAGCACCGATAAAGCGGCACCAATTCGAGATGTATGGAATTTTTTGAATGAAAATCTTTCAAAAAACTACGAACCCCATGAAAACATTACTGTTGACGAGCAACTCTTTCCATATCGTGGTAGAACAAAATTTACCCAATTTATACCATCAAAGCCAGCTAAATATGGCATAAAAGTTTGGTGGGCTTGCGATTCAAAAACAAAATATCCACTGCAAGGTAAATTGTACACGGGAAGAGGCGAAGGCGAAGAGCGCGAAGTGAAACAAGGTGAGAATGTTTTGCTACAATTTGCAAACCGATATAGTAATAGCGGTCGAACATTTATTGCCGACAATTTTTTCACCACATTGGAAGGAGCTATGAGACTCGCCGCCATCGGTATTGCATTCGTCTGCACCATTCGATCTAATAAAAAGTGCCTTCCTGCTGAAACTAAAAAAAAGCCTACTCGTCCTGTGCTTTCGTCTCTTTTTGGTTTTCATGAAAATTTGGTGTCGCTTTGTAGCTACGTGGCAAAAAGAACAAAGCTGTGAATTTACTTTCCACGGTCCATTATACAAAAAATTGTGAAGGCGAAGTAATGAAACCAAAAGCGATTTTGTTTTATAATTCAAATAAAGCTGGTGTCGATTGCATGGACCAGATGGTAATATTACATTTACATTGGACCAAAATGCGTGATTTGAAATCAGTCATTTGAAGGTGTTTACACTGCTTGATCCGCATTTGCTTTGACTTCTCATCAAATGAAAAGGGAAGACAAAAACAAAATGTATGTAAACAAACACTACATTTATTATATTGTTAACGCTTTTTGGACACAAAAAGGCAATTATTCTTTGATTAAACTAAAAATGTGTAAAGCTCTTGTATAAATTAACAATTTTTACACACAAATTTCAAAGATTTATTTATTTCGTTGTGTTTGTTTTGTGTTTGAAAAATTCCAAATGTCAAAGACAAACCAAAGCTTTTGTGGAACTTTTGTTTCTGAGTGCGTTCAATAAAATAGTACGGCAATTGGAACGCATTTGTTTCGTGATTTTGTGTAAATGCGTCGAAATGCGTCATTCTGGAAATGTGAATTTGTATGGAGAAATGCGTGATTTGGCCTCGCATTTGAGGTTTCTCGCCCAAATGACGCATTTGGGCTCAATGTAAATGTAATATAACTCATTACACGTCGAAACGGCCAACTAGACGATGGACTTTCGCTTTCTTTTGCAACATGCTAGATGTTATGGCATTGGCTGCTTATTGTATTTGCAAAGAAGTAGATGGTCTCACCAGAAATGACGCGCGACGCAAATTTTTTACTACGCTATCCACCACATTGGTTCTGGCAAACATCGAAAACCGAATGAACAATATTCACATCATTTCGCAGTTCAGCACTCGTTTGGCTTTTGAATCGTATTTTGGTAGATCAATCAATCTTCCAGGAAACACGTTGACAATTCATAAAGCTGGAGCTGATCCACTCGCTGGCAAGAGGGACTGCAGACTTTGTTTGCAAGGAGAAGATAAGCGGCGCCGAAAAACTTCCTTTTTTTGTTCAATGTGTTCAAATCCAGTGTGTCAACAGCATTCAAAAATCGCATATACATGCCTCAGCTGCGTGCCTAACAACCTATAAGAGAACTCGTTCGATATTTCATAATAAAACTCAATGCAATTCCATTTTGTTTGTTCAAATGACAATGATATTATTTGAAATACTATAGAAAAAGTTTTTTTCAAACCGAAATACGTTTTAGATTTGTTTTTTTTTCAGTAAGGTAAGAAATAAAAAATATATATCTGATTGATAAAATGCGAAAAAAACGAGTTTTATTTTCATAAAATGTATATAAATACATAGGGGTCCAGCCAGGCACCATGTGTCAGTTAAAAGGTACATGGAACATGTGTCAGACGGAGGGTTAATAAATAAGAGTCTGCAATCTGGAACAGTACCGAACGAATGGAAAACTTCGACATTAGTTCCAGTGAAAAAAGTAAAAAATGCGATAAAAGCTGAGGAGTTTAGGCCAATTAACACCCTTCCCAATATGGAAAAAATCTTAGAGGCGGTTGTAAAAAACCAATTGGTACACTAAAAGAGCAATCAGGGTTCCGGGCTAAGCATTCTTGTGAGACTGCACGGAAATTTGTACTGTCACAATGGAAGGAGCACCTTACCTCCAAGAGGAATGTCTTAGCGGTGTTTATTGACCTGAAAAGAGCCTTTGATACTATTGACAGGACTAGAATGTTGAAAAAACTTGAAGCTATTGGTATAGAAAGCATTGAGCTGGCCTGGTTCGAAGTTTTCTTTCAGATCGTAAGCAACAAACAGTGATTGAGTCAAAAATGTCAAAAACGGTTGCAGTAAATATCGGTCTGCCTCAAGGATCGGTTCTTGCTCCAATACTTTTTAACATTTACATTAATGACATAAATACGGTACTGAAATACTGTAAAATAAAACTATTCGCGGATCATACGCTTCTAACCATCAGTGACAGAAACTTATCTATATAAGATGCAGGAAGATCTTGACTCCATATATAAGTGGTTATGTTTAAACAAACTTGAAGTGAATGTGAAAAAGACACAGTTTATGGTCTTATCTAGGGTGGCTAATGCGAACTCCTTCAGCTATAGCTTAAAAATCCGAGATGAAAAGCTCGAGGAGGTAAAAATCTTTAAATACCTAGGTGTATACATACATTGATAATAAGTTAAAATTCGTTGATGCAGTTGTTGATTATGCAGTAAATTAAATTGCTAAAAAAATTAGTCTCATGAAAAGTGTTGGAGTATTTCTTTAATCTTTACTTTGTACATTCAAATGTTACTATAAGTGTTTCCATATGGCAACCCTACAGTAAACTTATTTTATCGTTTGCCTTATCGATACCTTTTTATGTTCACTTTTTGCTCTTCTCTGTCCGTCTAGAAATCTGTAATATATTCATACTTTTACCTCTTTTAATAAAGTGCCTTGCTTTGTATAAATATTAAAACAGAAAAGGTCGGACTTGTTTTTATTTAATCATCGACATCAAGGTTAGTTCTACAGGTTATTGGCCACTTCAACGCCTGAAAAGAATTTACATGAAGTAACATAAGGCAGCAAATTCGACCTTTTTTTCATCAAGCAAAATGGCGGAGTCTAAGTACACGATTGCGAAGCTGAATGGCGAGAACTACTTCAACTGGCGCTGTAAAATGCAAATGTTGCAGATCGAGAAAGGGGTATGGAGAGCCGTATCCGAGGAACCACCAAATCCTGCTACACTAAAGTGGACGGAAGATGACCAAAAGGCTCATGCTACGATTGCGTTAAATGTCGAGGACAGCCAAATACAACATATTCGAAACTGCAAGTCGGCGAAGTCAGCGTGGAACGCTTTCAAAGAATTTCACGAAAGATACCCACCAGGGAGTCGCGTAAGCATTTTGCGAACGATAATGCGGCAAAAACTCGAAGAAGGGTAATGTTGAAATACACGTGAATATGATGAACGACCTGCTTCAGAAGTTAATGGCTCTTGGTGGCGATATTAAACCAAAATTTTTCATTGTGCCACACTATTGGGGTCGTTGCCAGAAAGCTACGATAATCTTATAACTGAACTTGAGGCTCAAAATGAAGAGCTAACGTCGAGTTTGGTGTGCTCAAAAGTAATCGCAGAGTATAAACGCCGTTTAGAAAGAGAAAGGAATAACAAATCGGAAGTAGCGTTAAAAATTGACTCGTCCAGTAAGAAAAAGGTGTGCTTCTTTTGTAAGGAGGGCGGCCATTTCAAAAGCGCATGTGTCAAATACAAGAAATGGTTGGCACAGAAAGGAAACAAAGGAAAAGTTACGTAAAAAGCAAATAAGGCAGAAAATGGCAACGATGATCAGTTCTTATTCATCACATCAGTATACAGTGGCTGGATTGTGGATTCAGGGGCAACTTGCCACAATGCGGGGCATAAAGAGCAGTTTAGCAGTTTGAGTACGAATTACCGTGAACACGTTTTTGTAGCAAGTGGTGAACAGATGACAGCTACAGGTAAAGGTACAATTGACATCAACTTTATAAATAAATTTGGCAATAAAATATCAGTCCGCATTGATGAAGTATTGCATGTGGAATAAATGGAAATTTAATTTCTGTTAAACGACTGACAGAAAAAGGGTACACTGTAAATTTTTCGAGTAAATGCTGCGAAATAAATAAAGGTACACAAGTGGCTATTGCGTATGCTGATGGAAATCTATACAAGCTGCATACAATGAATCAGATCTGTATGGCAGAGAATTTTGATTATTTTTGCAGTGAGGGGTGTATTCACGAGTGGCACAAAAGGTTAGGGCATAGAGATATTGAGATGGTTAAAACGTTGTCAACCAGCGGTCTGGTTGAAGGAGTAAAATTGAAAAAATACAGCAGAGATTGCGACAACATCTTAAATTGTGAGGCGTGCTTGAAGGGAAAAATGGGTAGGACAAAATTACCTCGAAAATCCATTAACCGCGCAAAAACAGCACTTGACTTAGTGCATTCAGACGTTTGTGGACCAATGCAAACCACTACACCATCAGGCAAAAGATATGTACTCACGTTCATCGATGAGTCCCAGCAAAATGGAGTAGCAGAACGTAAAAACCGCACTCTTATAGAAATGGCCCGTTGCATGGTCATAGAGGCTAAACTTGAAAACAAGTTTTGGGGCGAAGCGGTAATGATGGCAAATTATATCCAAAATCGTCTTCCAGCAACAAGGGACACCATTCGAAAGTTGTTTGTTACAAAGCTGAATATTGGGCATTTACGTCGGTTTGGATCAAAATGCTATGTTTTTGTTCCGAATGAGCAGAGACGAAAACTTGATTCAAAAGCTGTCGAGTCGATTTTAGTTGGCCTTGATCATGCATACAGGTGCTACGTCCCAATGACTGGCAAGGTAATCATCAGTCGTAATGTAAGGTTTGTCCACAGGGATAGCGAGTGAAATATAAGCCAGTTGCAGGAGGAGAATACAGTAATAGTAGAACACAAGCAAGAAGATCAGCATTTACGTGAAGAAGAAAGGGTTGACGGTACAGACTCACTACAAAACAGCAGTGATGCAGAATCAGAAACTAACTCGAGTTTAAGCGGCGAGACGGAACTTCGTCGATCAACAAGAGCAAATAAGGGAATAAGCGCTAAAAAGTGGTCTGACGAAATGATTAATTATAAAGAAGCGAACTTAATCAATACTATAGAAGCAGAACCAAAAAGTTTAAAAGATGTGGTGGCTAGCAAACGTAAAGACGAATGGCTAGCAGCAATGAAAGAGGAAATGCGATCATTAAAAAATAATAACACTTGGGAACTGTGTGAACTACCACCCAACAGAAAAGCTATTGGTTGTAAATGGATTTTTAAAACTAAGACTGACAGCAATGGTGCGATTAAAAGCTATAAAGCTCGCTTAGTCGCACAAGGTTTTTCACAAAGGTTCGGAACCGATTACAATCTTATTTTTGCCCCTGTAGTCAAACAGACAACCTTTCGAATACTATCTATTGCAGCGAAAGGAAACTTTAAAGTCCAACATCTAGATGCAAAAGCGGCATTTCTGAACGGAGAGCTAAGTGAGATAATATATATGAAGCAGCCTCCAGGATTCGAAGTAGAAGAGAAAGAGCGTCACGTTTGCCGATTGAGGAGGAGTATTTACAGGCTGAAGCAATCGGCAAGAATCTGGAATCAAGCAGTACATCGAGTTCTAATTAACGCTGGTTACGTTCAAAGCAAAAACGATCCTTGTTTGTATACATATACGGCTGGAACCGAGTTTTGCTGCATTTTAATATATGTGGACGACTTAATCCTAGCTAGCGAGTCTAATGCGTTAATCAAAGCTTGTGAGAGAGTTTTAAGTTTAAAGTTTAAAATTCGAAATCTTGGAGATATACAAAATTACCTCGGACTAAGAATAATCAGAAAAGAAAATGGAAGTTATGCGTTTAGCCAGAAAACATACATCGAGAAGATAGCACGTGATTTCGACTTAGCCGATGCAAAGCCATCAGAAATACCGATGTCTGTGTCATACGGAAAGAACGATAATTCCGAATTGCTAATAAATAACGATAAATATAGACAATTGGTTGGCTGTCTACTTTACATAAGTGTCAACACCCGTCCTGACATATCAGCAAGTGTATCCATTCTGGCGCATAAAGTATCTGGTCCAAGCCAAGAGGACTGGAACGAGCTAAAGCGAGTATTGAAGTATTTGCGTGGTACTGCAAACTTATCTTTGCTGCTTGGAAATGGCAACACCTTAAGCTATCTCGTTGGATATTCTGATGCCAATTGGGGCGAGAACCGCGTGGATAGAAAATCAAACAGTGGGTATGTTTTTTATGTATCTAGGCAGTATGGTCAGTTGGAGTTGCAGGAAGCAAACCTGTGTAGCATTATCTTCAACCGAGGCGGAGTTCATTGCCCTGTCAGAGGCTTGCAAGGAGGCTCAGTGGATTCGTCGAATACTCGAAGACTTCAATCGTCCGGAAACTGCACCAACGACATTATTCGAAGATAATCAGAGCTGCTTAAAACTCATCGAAGAAAAAAATTTGTCGGTCTGATCGAAGCACATAGACGTCCGCTACTATTTTGTCAGAGACTACGTCCAAAAGAAAATAGTCTAATGCTTTTACTGTCCAACGGGGACTATGGTAGCGGATTTATTGACTAAGCCATTACAGGCAGCCCGCATCAAGCTACTTCTAGAGAAGTGTGGCCTAACATCATTTGAATGAGGAGGAGTGTTGGAGTATTTCTTTATCCTTTACTTTATACATTCAAATGTTACTATAAGTGTTTCCATATGGCAACCCTGCAGTAAACCTCTTTTATCGTTTGTCTTATCGATACCTTTTTATGCTGCTCACTTTTTGCTCTTCTCTGTCCATTTAAAATTTTCCGCCAATTAACACGCAATCTGTAATATATTCATACGTTTCCCATTTTTAAAAAAGTACCTTGCTTTGTATAGATATTAAAACCGAAAAGGTTGGACTTGTTTTTATTTAATCATCGACATCAAGGTTAAAAGAAGATATAAAACACTAGTGTATAGGTCTATAATAGAACCACACTTTATATATTGTCCAACGATCTTTTTCATGGCAAGCGACACACAACTCGCCAAGTTACAAAAAATACAAAACAGAGCAATGCGATTTATAGTGAATAAGCGTTGCGATGCACCCACACGAGAGATGCTCGCCGATATGAACTGGCTGAGTGTTAAGCAGCAAATTTTTTATCACGCCATGAAACTCGTATTCAATATAAAGAATGGTCGGTTGCCGGACTACATGAGGGACAATCTGAGATATATAAATGGAACTCATTCATACATACTCAGGGAAAATAATAGCTTTAGATTGCCGTTATATAGGACAGAAGTGGATAAAATGAACATATTCTACAAAGGATTAAAGTGTTTTAACGAACTACCGCCACAAACAAGAAATTGTGAAAGCATTGCCAGCTGCAAGAGAACATTACTTGATCACTGTCGAACACTACCTATCAGATAGAGGATCGGCATGGAAACAAATCCTTTCCATCCGGCCGGGTTGCTCTGGATCCAATCCACTCAGACAGCCTGCTGAATCTGCAAATCTTGACAGAGTCGAAACACCAATCCCCGAAACACCGTCCTCCTACCCTATCAAACAGTGTTGCTCTGGATCTAGTCCATTCAGACAGCGTGTATAACATCGGAAATCCTGATCAATGTGACAACATGAGAAGTGAGGGTGCAGATTGGAAACTAGTCCTTTCCAACTGCCCGAACAACTGAAGCTATAATATGAGAAGTAAAGGTGCAGATTGAAAACTAGTGCTTTCCAACTGCCCTAACAACTGAAGCAGCAATGTGAGAAGTAAAGGTGCAGATTGAAAACTAGTGCTTTCCAACTGCCCTAACAACTGAAGCAGCAATGTGAGAAGTAAAGGTGCAGATTGAAAACTAGTGCTTTCCAACTGCCCTAACAACTGAGGCAATAATATGAGAAGTGAAGGTGCAGATTGGAAACTGGTCCTTTCCAACTGCCCTAACAACTGAAGCAATAATATGAGAAGATAAGGTACAGATTGGAAACTAGTCCTAACAATACGGCCTGGAACTTGCCTGTTCGGACCACTTGTCTAGTTTGCCTGCTATGCCGTATGATTGGGAACTGCAATTGCGTTTTCTTGGAATTTCCGACCTTGTATTCGATTATTCAAATAAATTGAAGTGGAAGTAGTGATGGCACGATTAATCGAATAACCGATTATAATCGGTTATTTTCATTCGGTTAACGATTTAATTGTATCGAAATTTTCCTTTCGATTAATCCAGCGATTAACCGATTAATTTTTCAAAATAATCGAAAAGAAACCATCAAAATTTACTAATTCACTCAGACCATAATGTATGTCAAAATAAGTTGGGATGTTTGTTACATTCTCGTATTCTGCAAATTTTTTAAACGATTTTTTTGCCAAAAACCGCAACACAAGCTTAACCTAAGTAGCTACTAAAAAATCAGAACCCAGGTATGCACATATTTTCATTTTATTTTCCGAAACAGAGAAATACCAAAAATCAGCGGTAAGTACCAGATACTTTAGTCTTGGAATTTTGTATACTGAAAATCTTTCTAAGAATTCTGCATAATTAAAAAGCTAGAATTTTTTTGTTGATTTTTTTTTAATATTGCACAAAGAGGTATATATTTATATTTATACGTTTTTTTGCTAAAGAATAAGCTATATTTAAAAAAGTAACTAAAATTAAATAACAAAAGTAAGTCAGTTTTTATAACTTATAAATGGTTTTTATTAATTTTCGATTTTTATCGAGATGACCGATTAATCGGTTAATGTCTTACGATTAATTGCAATTAATAACCGAATGCCTTCGATGAATCAATGAATCAATTAACCGATTAATCGATTATTAATTTTTTTTTGCCATCACTAAGTGGAAGGTCGGAACTTTTTGGAGGGGGCAATTGCATATTTTTATTCATGCGGCCTAATATAGACATATGTAATATAATATATACAGTTTTTGTATACATAATTTTATATTTAATTGATAATTTTTGCAATAAGAACATCACAATTCATATACATATGTATGTGTTGTATTATTAAGTCGTAAGACTGTAACAAATAAATAAATAAAAAATAAAACCTGAGTCATTCCTGTACGTAGAAGCGGCTGTCTTGGGAATGCAAGCTCGGAGGTGACTCCGTCTGTTGCAGGAGTTGCACCTTACAGAGGTGGATTTATGGTGTAGTCATCTCTGGCACATGCTGCAGGTATAAATTTTTGGCCCAGGATTTGACCCGATCTGGCATCGGGCTGGCCCTAAGCAGAAGTATGACAAGCAGATGTAGCCCTTTGGACGTACAACTTTTGAGAGATTTCACCGACCTAAACTGGGTTAGATCGCCGAAACAACAGCCCTTGGTCGGGTAAAACCCGAGTTATTCTGGTACGTAGAACCGGCTGTCGTGGCTCTAATACTATCTGCTGTCACGAATCGTTGGTACGTTAAAATCCACTCTGACTTTTCGATAAGTCTACTTCTTCTAGTAAAGGACCGCTTAGAAATTACCATATAATTTTGCATAAAGAATTTCCCAATGTTGGTTACTCGTTTTCTTACTTTTATAAAATAACAGCTATTCCAGCTAGGGTTGCAGGTGAAGCCTACTTTTAGCATGTTCAACAGTGGTCCAGTGTCCCGTGATCGAGACTGTTAACCTGGCAATAGTATTTCTAGACCTCCTTAAGAGGGTTTCAGTTTCTGACGTCATAGAGCGGTTAGATCTTCCTTGCAGTTTTGCAGGTTCGTAGGTTGTTCCTTTGGTTTCTCTCCGAGTGAACAGTTTGTTATTATTGTTTCTCTTTATTGTATTGTATTTTTATGTGATATTTCGGTATTGTTTCTCGTTATTGTATGCGTTCCTTAACACGCAGCTTAACATAGAGTGCAGAAGTGCTGTATGCTTTTATTTTTCTTTCTTTTAAGCTGTCAATAGTTTTGAGCTTCCCGAAATGGATCTAATGTGCGAATCTAACAGTCTTTCCAGAGCCTTTAGTGGAAATATGTAAGAATTATAGGCCTGTAGTCTTATGCTTTTGCCCGATTTGGGAATGAAAACCACTTTGTTAAGTAAAGCGTTTGGAAATATGAAGGCTACTCTCCTGCCTTTATTGCATATACCAAAGCAAGTATTTAAGATAAAATGCCTATTTTGATTTGCTGTTTTATTAATGAACTGTCAGTCTTCTATACGCTATTGTGATACTGAGGTTGATACTGCTGTGAACACTTTTAATTGTCTTCTGGCTCGAGGCGAAGAGAATGTCCCTATTGCAATAAGCTACTACGGAGCGTACCGCAATAAAACTCTTCCAAGTTCTAAATTACTGAATTGTCAGAACTCCACACTCCTAACAACAACGGAATGCCTTCTGATATCGCATGAGTACCAGCTGCTCATCGAGGCCTCAATGCTCCCAGTTAGGCTGCCCAGTTTAATCCTCAGCAAGCAATGGGTGCATTCCAAAACGTCAAAATACAAAGCACCAGTCCCTGGTATCTAGGACGCACTAGAACAAAAAGTCTTAACTTTCACAACCTAGTGGAAAATTAACATCTAACCATGGTTGCGCACATTTGGATTTCCAATATACTGAGGTTTAGAAAATTTGGCATCGTAACTGGGAGCGTTGAGGCCTCGATGTACAGCTAGTACTCGTGCGTTATCAGAAGGCATTTCGTTGTTTTTCGGAGTATGGTGTTATGACAAGTAAGTAATTTAGAATTTGGGAGCGTTTTTTTGCGGTCCGCCATAGACAACTGCTGATCATTCAGCTTTTGGCAAGAGTACCTCAACTCCTATAGTTAGCGTGGTACGGTTGTTTTGATATGCTCTCCAATCGTCTTGCTGGCTTGCATACCTGTATGATTCGCTAGCTCCCCTCGCGGTTGCAAAGTATATGAAGCTTTCCTCTTAGTTCATCTAGTTCTGGGAGCTCGCCCAGGGAGATTCTCTGATGGGCTCTGAAGGAGTGGCTATTGTAGCGGAGAAGATTTGAGCATGACTGCAATTCCTTTGGTCCCCGGGTTCGAAGCCAGTATAATTTTATATTACTAGATATTGATTTGCTTAATCTTAGTTTGTCGGTCCAAACAGTAATCTCGATTAAGTGTTGTAAGGTAGCTCGTTTCTTATGGGATGGTGACAAGAAAGTGGCTCACTTCCATGCGATGATTTTGGCATTACCGGTGTATGGTGGTCCAACTGCTGTCCAATGTATAGACATTTGACATTCACCACTTCTTTATTTTCACCTACACAACTTGGTTGGGGATTTGCCGGAAGGAATGCGGTGTAACTTTTTACCTTTTACTAAACCTGATGCAAGAAAAAAAAATGGAAACGAATAGCACGTTTACCTTCTATGTTCCCGCCTCGAACACACTGTACACTTACGGCTTTTTACTGTCAGCCTTTTGCGAATGCGAATATTGTGCAAGAACACTGATAAAACGTATATCTCGCAAACAAAATGACAAATTGTAGCCAATTTTTTTGGAGATGCTATGTTCAAACTGTCGCCGTACGTCCCAATTCTTTTGTAATTTAAAGTCAAAGAGTAAGATCCTTGAATAGGTATTTCCAGCGAATATGTTCAACATCTAGCTATAAAAAGAATCGACTATTCGTGCGGTAAAAGAAACCTTTAATAAGAATCGATTCAAGGTGAATTTAATATCTATTGAGGAGTGGGACTTGGCATGCAATATATCGTTAGTATAGTATAGAAAGGGCGTAAGCCACATCGGCGCTGTAATAAAAAAAGCCGTAACTAACTAAAAATCCAAAATTCACTTCTTGATTGATTATGATGCATTTCATCGAATCATAATTTCCCATATTCTTTTTTTGTAAAGACAATTTTTACGGGGTGCGTTTTAACAAAATAACAAGACTTTAAACTAATTCGGCGGGCAGCCACGACTTTCAAAACAGAATTTTCTTCGAAATTTTCATTCCTAGAAAATAACTATTTATTTGCCATATCTTCCTATTTAGAACCTCGCTATAATATAAGCACACATTTTCCTAACCAGGCACCGAAGAAAGGATTAAAGATGAATTACAAAAACTAAAATCGAAAAATGCTGATGACGATAAAGGTTTAACGACCTTTCAAGAAACAGGCTGTAACCCTTTTCTTTATTTATGCTTTCAATAAAGGCATTTCCCAAAAAATAATACAATAATTTAGTTTTAAGTTTTTGAGATGCTCATTCCAACCTATGTTCGAATCTATTTAAACTCTTAGATATTTAAAAGTATCAACTTTTTTTATTAAGACATTGTTGAGAACAAACCCTGAGAGGTCATCCTTGTCTGGTATTGACTTGTTGTTATTGAATATCCGGAAATTTGTTTTAGCCAAGTACTAAATAAAAAATGGTGTGGTAACTATCACCCCTTGGCAGTCGTGAGAAAACATTTGAGAGCATAAACACTGTGCCGTTAGAAAAAAAAAAAAAAACGATATAAATTGGAAAAGATCCTAACAAAAGATGAAATAACTGCTTTTACACATATTGAATTAATGGTATAATAACTTTAATAAAAATTTCGTTTCAGTGCCTACCTTTGTATCATTTTTACGAGACTTGGAATCACCTTATGAGGTTAAGGACTACATTCGGATGTATTTGGGTAAGGACTCTCTTTATTATTAAACATTTATGTATTTCAACTTACGTGAAACTAGTATTTTTGTTTTATAACATATCGCACACTAAATGCAAAGGGTTCACAACTCAAAATTTTCTAAAATCGTCTTTGTACCATATATAAGTTCACAAAAAACAAAACTAAGTAATGCAAAAATCAGAAACCGTAACGATTATGCGTTCTAATTAAATCATATATATAAATAGACAATCATGTTTCCTTTACACCTCTTTTACGGCTAAACTATACGTCTAAGGGATAAACAATAATGTATCATTAGAAAGTTAGTTTAATGTTGGTGTGCAAACAATTTTAAATTAGTTGAACATAAAGCGAAACAATCAATTCAAGAGTGACACCAATACCAATGGCATACATGTATATGGTTGGTCCGGAAATGCCTCCTAAATGTATGCTTTAATATCGATACTGAATTACAGAAACGTGCTAAGCAGCAGTTTAGGAACAAGGTTTATGTATGTACATTAGACTGCATTACCAAAAAAAGTTGCGGGTTTTCCGCCGGAATTACAAAATTTATTATATTTTAAGACGTTCACCAAAATATTTGGGAAAAATATTAAGATTTAAGTGAGCTGGACCGATTTGAAAATACCTCCAAAAATTAAGTTTTCTATGAATAAAAATAGTTTCGTAAAGAACTTTTTGAAAAAAGTCCCCTCAGATGACACAACAGATTAAGCTTAAAAAATCTGCATAAAAATATTTAAAAATCTTTCAACGGAATCGTAAGAATGAGATTTTTGATGCTGTTTTTTTTACTTTTTTCAAAGTTTGATTTACGAAAAACTTGAAAAGCTGGGCTAAAACTGTTCTGATATAGACTTATGGGATCTCAGTAGAAAGGTATTTTCACGCTGTTTTTATTTCTGTCAAAAAAAAAAATCATTCGTGTCCCAATTTTTTTTTTTCAAATACCAACACATCTTAATTCATCTTTGAATGACGTTCGTTCATCCTACCTTTCCCTTTCATCCTTTGAATGAGTTTATTAGCAAAGAAATAAAAAGGGTGAGAAAATACCTTTGCACCGACAGCTCTTAAGTCTAAATCAGAAGAGTTTAGGATCAGTTATTCAAGTTTTTTTTTATAACAGTCTTTGAAAAAAGTTAAAAAACAGCATCAAAAATCTCATCATTGATTCCGATAAAATTTTTAATTTAATTTTCTTTAAATATTTTTATGCAAATTTTTTACGCTTAACCCGTCTTGTCATTTGAGAGGATCTTTTTAAGAAACTATTTTTATTCATAAAAAACTCCATTTTTGGAGGTATTTTGAAATTGGTCCAGCTCACTTAAATCTTAATATTTTTTCGAAATATTTTGGTGGACGTCTTAAAATATAATAGATTTTATAATTCCAATGGAAAAATAGTACCGATTTTTTTTGTATGGGGAGTGATGCAGTCTAATGTACATGAATAGATTAAGACTCAAACAAGGAAGAAGGTAAAGTTGAGTATGTAGAAGAAGAAAGAAATAAATGCAGAGATTAGAATAAAAGTAAAGAAACCTAAACATAAAGAAAAAGAGGAAGTTAAATTTAAATACTTAACATAATAGCAAATGTGTGAGTGAATATAGAGATAAAGGAGAGAATATGAATTAAAGTCAAGGAAGTGATAAATATAAATGAAAAGATAAAAAAAGGGCAGAGACAAAGATAGACACAAAAAAGAGAAAAAGAAAAAGATAAAATTGACGAATGGCATGTTAAGTATGTTGGTTGTGTTGTGATGTTTTCTTTCTTAAACGGAGGGGGGAATCTTCCAGAGATGTTACGCACGATTCGTTGTTGTTGTTGTAGCGGCACTACTAAGCCCCGCCTGTTTCGGGTCAACTTTTAATCATTATCGTCAAGCTCAACTAACGGTATGCCCAGGAAACGAGCTGTTTCGATGGGGTCGGACCAAAGGGAGAGGGGTGTTAGTTGAGTCGGATTGAGCTGGCATGTGAAGAGGTGGTTGGTGTCGTGGGGGGAGTCTCCACATGCCGGGCACTCATTTGGGATGTTTGGGTCGAGTCTGGACAGGTAGCTGTTTAGGCGGCTACAATATCCAGACCGTAACTGAGCCAGAGTAACGCGGGTCTCTCTAGGTAATTGAAGCTCCGTCTCTTCCACAGGTGGTGATTGGGCTCCGATAACGACATTCTTAGGCCGGGAGTCGAGGTAGGTGGAGACTGACTCCCTATGAATGTCGTTAATCGCTTGTCTGTACGTCATTGGGTCCAGTGGTTGGTCTGTGTGCGTCTGGACTGCGTCCTTGTACACGAATAGGTGCCCCCTGACGTGCCTGGGCGGAGGCTCCTCCTCCAGCAGTGGTCTGTCTGGGTGTGTTCGCTTCTATGACACCCCACCAGAAACTGCTTACAGAGCATTTTGTTGTGTTCCCTTACGGGGAGCACTTGGGCCTCGCTGTGTAGGTGGTGCTCAGGCGTCATCAGAAGGCACCCAGTCGCTGTCCGGAGTGCGGCGTTCTGACAAGTCTGTAGCTTCGTCCACTGCGTCCAACTAGTCCCCGGTGACCAAACTGGCGCTGTATAATTTAGAACCGGCCGGCCAATTGCCTTGTATGTTGCCAACAACGTTTCTTTGTCTTTGCCCCAAGTGCTGCCGGCGAGCGACTTGAGGACCTTGTTGCGGCTCTGTACTTTGTTGACAACTGCGGTTGTGTGCGCGGAGAAGGAGAGCAGGCTATCAAAGGTAACAAAGGTAAGGTTGTTCACCGTCGGTATAGGTGTGCCGTCGACGTGAATGCCTAATTCTAGCCTGACCTCCTTCGTCCAGGTGGTGAAGAGGGTCGCCGTTGATTTCGTTGGGGAGAGGGTTAGGCTCCTTGCAGTGAAGAAGCGAGAAAGGCTGGAGAGATAGCCGTTTACTTTTGAGCAGAGGTCATCAATTCCATTCCCAGACGCCAAAATCGAACAATCATCAGCGTACGAGATCAGGGAAACTCCTTCAGGAGGCTGGGGGAGTTTCGAGATGTAGAAGTTAAAAAGTAAGGGGGAGAGAACACCACCTTGTGGAACCCCTTGTTTTATTCTTCTTGGTTTCGAGGTTTGATCTCTGAAGATTACTGATGATTGTCGACCACTCATATAATTCGCCGACCATCGCTTCAGTCCCTGTGGGAGAGAGGAGGCCTCAATGTCTTCTAGCAGCGTGGAATGGAAGACGGTGTCAAACGCCTTTGACAAGTCCAACGCTACTAGGACAGTTCTCTCGCAGGGGCGGTTACGATTTAGGCCACGAGTTATCTGGGTGTTTATGGTGTTAAGTGCTGTTGTTGTGCTGTGCACTTTACTGAAGCCATGCTGATGTTTCGCTGGGGTTAGGTGGCAGGTGATGTATGGGAGCAGCAGGGACTCAAGTGTCTTCGCGACCGGGGAAAGGAGCGTTATCGGGCGATAAGAGTCTCCTCTGTTGGCGGGCTTCCCCGGTTTCAGCAGTGGGACCACTCTCCCTGATTTCCACACATCAGGAATGATGAGAGTGGTCATAGACAAATTGAGGACCTCCGTGAGGTATGCTACTCCCACAGGCCCCAAATGTTTCAACATCAGCATACAGATTCCGTCGGGTCCAATGGCTTTGGAGGCTTTCGCCTTCCCGATGGCCCCCTTCACTTCACCGCTGGTGAAAACAAGTGGTGCATTGTTTTTGGGCAGTTTGTGCAGCCTCCTGGTCACTCGACGTTTGGCCTTGTCTACCGAAGGATGCAGTGTGAATTGCCCACTAGAATAGTTCGCGCATCGGGTCCGACGAAGCGTGACCTTCGAATGAGATTTCCACTCTGTCATCACGCTTCGTCGGGTTGGACAAGGACCTCACGGTTGACCAGAGCTTACTCACACCAGAGGTGAAGTTACAGGCCTTCAAGTGCTCTTCCCACTTTTTCCGCTTATGTTGATTTACCAGTTGCCGAATCTCCAAATTAAGGTCCCTCAAGCGAGGGTCCCCGGGGTCGACCTGGCGTAGGTGGTCGCGCTCATTTGCTAGTACAGCTGCTTCAGCCGGGAAATTTGGGCGGACTTCCGCGATACGTCCGGACGGTATGAAGCGGGCTGCTGCGGCAGTGACTACCCTGCGGAACTGGCGTTCGCCAGCATGTACGTCTGTGGGTGTGGGGAGGGCGGCGAAGCTGCTCTCGGTAACTTCCNCAGCCGGGAAATTTGGGCGGACTTCCGCGATACGTCCGGACGGTATGAAGCGAGCTGCTGCGGCAGTGGCTACCCTGCGGAACTGGCGTTCGCCAGCATGTACGTCTGTGGGTGTGGGGAGGGCGGCGAAGCTGCTCTCGGTAACTTCCGCGAAGCCGTTCCAATCAGCTTTGTTGAAGTTGGTGTAGGTTCGGTGATCCGCGGGAGCAAAGTCGGTGGGCTTATTGATCGAGATGATTATGGGCAGGTGGGGTCTGATGCTAACGTTAGCATAGGTCGCCATGATATGCTATTTATCAGACCAGCGCTAGCAATTGTTAGGTCTGGCGAGCTGCTGCAGCTGCCCACAATCCTGGTGGGGGCGTCGTCGTTCATGGTGCAGAATGTCGAATCGTCTATCTGCTCAGCCAAAATGTTTCCCCTCCGATCATTGGCCAGGCTTGAATGCCAAAGATCGTGGTGCGCATTGAAGTCACCTACTACCAATCGGTTTTCGCCTCTGAGTAGCGCACCTATGTCAGGGAGATATTCAGCCGGGCAGCAGGTGACAGGGGGTATGTACACGTTAAATATTTCGAGCTCGACATCGCCTGAACGGACAGCTATGCCCTGACATTCTAGGGTAGTGTCCCTTGGGTCGATGTCTTCGATGTATTACGTCGCAAGGCGTAGCTTTGCCAATTGGCTCTTCCCATAGGCCTTTCTGGCCTACCTCTTGTTCAGTCTTCTATTATCGCTACTGCGCTGCCGCTCTTTCCTTCTCAGTTCTCGAAGAACTATAGCGGACCACGCTTTGACTCTATTCCACACCATTCTAGATTGCATCATGTGGCGCGCAATATATTCTGGCGTCACTCGATCGTTTATCAGCTTTTCTAGGTCGGCGTCATACTTCGTACAGGAAAAGAAAATGTGCTGCACGTTCTACTACCGCAGAAAGAACACTCTGTCCCGTCATCGTGTCCGTACTTGTTCAGATATTCTCTAAAACAGCTGTGCCCCGTCAGAAACTGCTAGATAGTAATCAGTCTCGCCGTGTTTCCTCTCAACCCACGCTTGAGCGTTACCGATTAACCTGTGCGTCCACCTTCCTTTCGTCGTCGCATTGCAGCGTCTCTGCCACTCGTTTAAGCTAGTCTGTCTTTCTTCTCTCCGTTCTTCAACTGTTAGTCGCCTGCCGATGTTTCTTGACTTGTCGAAAATTCTCTAAGTTCCATGGCCATTATATCTGGTGGCATGATGTTCGCTATGACTTCAACGGCCTCGTGTGATAGCGTGCGGAACGCACTGACAACCCTGATAGCGTTTAACCGGGTTGTCGTTGTTGTTGTTGTAGCGGCTACAACAACTCGCCCAGATCGGTTGATAATCTCAGTCGTTGTCGTCAAGTTCCACTACGGCAGCCCTAGGAAGCGTGCAGGCTCTATCGGGTCGGTCCACAAGGACAAAGCCGTTAGGGTTGTCGTGTTTTCCGGGCATGCGAAGAGATGTTTCGAGTCATGTGGGGTCTCTCCGCATGCCGGACACTCATTTGGCACATCCTCATTCAATCTACTTAGGTAAGAGTTTAAACCTGCTGCAGTAGCCAGAGCGAAGTTGGGCTATTTTCGTTCGTGTCTCCCGAGGCAGATGAAGCTCCGTCTCGTCTATGTCCGGTGGTGGTGTGCCTAGAACGGCATTCACAGGTCTAGAGTCTACATAACTCGAGACTGACTCCCTGTGACTGCCGTTCAGGGCCGGTCGGTAAGCTGACGGGTCCAGAGGCTGCTTGACGAACCTCTGGACTTCGTCCGTCAGTTCATATAGATGCCTCCTGACGTGCCTAGGCGAGGGCTCCTCTGCAAGCAGCTGTCTGTTCGGGTGGCCACTTCTGTGGCTCCCGATCAGAAACTGCTTGCAGAGCATTATGTTGTGCTCCTTTATAGGGAGCATTTGTGCCTCGTTGTGGAGGTGATGTTCTGGCGACATCAGGAGGCATCCTGTCGCTGTCCTGAGTGCGGTGTTCTGTACAGTCTGTATCTTCGTCTACTGCGTCCTACTAGTCCCCGGCGACCACACTGATGCTGCGTAGTTTAAAACCGGCCGGCCTATTGCCTTGTATGTTGCCAGCAAGGTTTCTTTGTCTTTGCCCCAAGTACTGCCGGCTAGCGACTTGAGGACCTTGTTGCGGCTTTGTACTTTATTCAATAGCGGTTGCGTGCGCAGAGAAGGAGAGCAGGCTGTCGAATGTTACTCCGAGTATTTTAGGATTATTCACCGTCGGAATTGGTGTGTCAGATGTCTGGAATGACGAGAGTGGTCATTGATAGGTTGAGAACCTTGGCTAGATAGTCTGCTCCCGCAAGACCCAAATTTTTCAGCATCAACATGCATATTCCGTCGGGTCCCATGCTTTTGGAGGCTTTCGCCTTCCCGATGGCTACTTGAACTTCACCACAAGGGAAAACAATAATTCGAAAAGGAAAAACAATTGCCAATGTCGTTTATAAAAAGAACGAATAAGAGATAGAGAATAAGAGAGAACAAAACGCTCCCCTGTGGAACACCAAAAGAGGCAACGAAGTAGTCCGCGACTACGCCATCAATCGAAACAACACAGCGCCGATTGGACAAGTAAGAGGTGATCCATTTGGGAAGAGACGAATGGAAGCCTAGGCAAGCTAACTTATTTAACAGAATCTTGTGAGATACTCTATCGAACGCCTTAAAAAAGTCAGTATATATGCAGTCAACTTGCGAACCGTCAGAAAACGATGAGATGCAAAAATCACTGAATACCATTAAATTGGAAACTGTCGAGCACCCGGATACAAATCCATGCTGCCTTGGGCTGATTCATGACTTTATCGCGAAATAAATTTTGTGTTGGACGACACTTTCAAAAAGTTTGGAAAAGATTTATAGTTTCGAAATTGGCCTTTAATTCCATAAATTATTTTTACTACCATTTTTGAAAAGAGGCGTAATTGTTGTTATCTTCCAATTATTAATAAAGTTACCCGAGGAAAGTGATTTATTAAAAATTAATTGTAAAGGGTACGACAACGCTGGGTGCCCCTTTAGTAAAAGACCCGACAGACCGTCAGCGTCTGAATGCGAAGAAGACTTGAGGGAAAGTATCGCCTTCATAACTTCGTCAGAAGAGTATTGCAAGGTCCCCAGATTAACCGAAGAAAATCGGGTTAGCTTTAATATTCTGCTTTGCATTCCGAACATATCTTTTGTAAAGCAGGTTATTTGATGACTTAAATTCCTTGTGGTAGTGCTGAAATTTTACAAAGAATGATTGAATGTTAGTTGACCTGAACTTTTTGAGATGTTTGTTTTTAATGTTTTTCAATTTCATTAAATCTCTATTTTGCCACGGTGATTTGTATGGTCGCTTCTTTTTCACAGGTATGTTATTCGATTTAAAGGTTGTATAGCAAATGTGAGTATCCAAGTCCATAAGTAACTAGCATCAGAAATCGGCGAAATGCATTTTGATATACAAGAATCAATGTTGTCACTTATATATATAAGGTCTGACAATCTATTTAAATCAATAAAAAAACAGTTAATGTGTTTTAGATTTACACTTACGAAACTATCTATAAAATAAGATTCTAGATTTGTGGCAATGTTATTAGGTATAAGACTAGAGCTGGTAGAGTTACTGCACCATTTTATATTACAAAGGTTAAACTCACTCAGAACACAAATATGGTTGTCATTTAGGTCCAGAGATGTCGCAATTACATTATCCACGTGAGTTTTGTATAGTTCAAAGTTACTGTTAGGCGGAATATAGGAGGCCATTAAATACAGAAAACTATGTGATTTCATTCCTTTAATGCAAACGCAAACTTGATCTAGCAAAGAGTCACTATTACTAAGAATAAAAAAAGTTGCACGAAGTTTTCGTTTAACGTCAATCAGCACACCGCCTCCTCTTGAACAGCCCGTTTTCCCGGAATCCACATCATACAAGTTTGGATCGAAGAATTCACTATCGTAGAAATCAGACTTCAGCCAGGTCTCGACCAAAGCTTACTCACACCACATGTGAAGTTGCAAGTCTTCAGATGCTCTTCCGGGATCGGCATGACTAAGGTTGTTACGCTCAGCCACTTCAGCATGGAAGTTTGGAGAGGGTCCGTTATGCATCCTGGTGGTACGAAGCGAGCTGCAGCAGCAGTGACAACCCTGCGGAACTTACGTTCACCTAGGTGAACGCCGGTTTGTGTGGGGAGCGCAGCGAAGGTGCTTTCAGTAAATTCCGCGAAGCTTTTCCAATCCGCTTTGGTAAAGTTGATATAGGCCGGTGTTCCGCGGAAGAAAAGTCCGCAGGTTTATCCGTCGAGATGACTATGGGCAGATGGTCTGATGCCAAGGTCAGCATAGGTCACCATGATACGCTGTTTATCAGACCAGACCAGCAGCCCATAATCCTGGTGGGTGCGTCGTCGTTCATTGCGCAGAATGTAGAATCGTCTATCTGCTCAGCCAAGTGTGTTCCCCTACGATCGTTTGACAGGATTGGATGCCAAAGATCGTGGTGCGCATTAAAGTCACCAACTACCATACTGTTTTCACCTCTGTGGAGCGCACCTATTTCAGGGTGATATCCTGCCGGGCACCTGTAACAGGGGGTATATAAACGTTAAATATTTCGAGCTCGACATCGCTTTACCGGATAGCAATGCACTGACATTCTAGGATGGTATCCCTGCGGTCGATGTCTGCTTCAATAAGACGATACTGCACGGTGTGGTGCGTGATGAATGCTAAAAGCTTAAACAGACGGCAGCGTCGGACTTAATCCGGATCAACTGCCGTTTATTCCCGAGTTGATCCGGATCAACGCTGGCGTCTGTTTATGCTTTAAGCTACCACCATTATTCTGCTCGCGATCTCGACGGTGCACATTGTATCCGGCGCAATTCAACAATGTTGAATTGCTGTGCAACTTCTTCTTTTGGACCGCAGCTATCAATATTCCATGCCTTCCCATGAAGACGGTTATCTCCTCGATCTTGCTCTGAAGTCCGTTACAGTTGAATTGAAGGAGCTTCGTGTGGTTCGGGAGAGGTGTTATGTGGGGGTGAGGGATGTGTGTTGCCTTATCGCCTTGGGCTGTGTGCGCTGTTGTGGAGGATGCCGCCCTGTGGTGGTGGGTGGCGTCGCACATAGCTGGGCGATAAAGATTACGATTACTAAACGATTAGGATTGCAGTAATCCCTACAAGATAAAAAAACAAGATTACGATTACAGTAATCCTTCATCGAACGAACTCAGGTAACGATTACAGTAATCGTAATTTTAAAAAAGTTAAAATTACGATTACTGTAATCGTAATCCAAGTTCGTTCGAGGAACGATTACTTTAATTGTAATCCTGTACTTTCTGTTATAAGGATTTAGATAAATACAAAGTACCCTCATATTATCCTTAAGCGCGCATTTATATTCCGCATATTTATAGAATTACTTCGTTTAACATTGCCCAAAAAAATCGAATTAGAAAATTTGTAAAATTAAAGTTATTGTAATCATTCATCGAACGAACTTAGATTACGATTACAGTAATTGTAATTTTAAAAAAGTCTAAATTACGATTACTGCAATCGTAATCTAAGATGCCTTCGATGAACGATTACCGAAATTCTAATTTAATAATTTTTGAAATTGCGGTTAAAATAATCTATTACCCATGTAATCCTTATCGCCCAGCTCTGGGTAGGATGAGTGCCTTAATTGGGTCTAAAGGCTTGTGAAAGATGACAGGCGAAAGCGTTTGCTTTATCCTTATCATTCCTCGCCCAGCTTCCGTTCTGAGTACGTAATGGTGCTTCTCAAAGAACGGGCCTCTTCGCATGCTTCAGTTTTCGCCAAAGGGACAGTCAGCCTGTTTCGAGGCACACAAGGACTGGAGGATCGACTGCATACTTCTTTTTTTTCCGTCTGCAACAAAATACGTAATTCCTTTGTACACGCATTCAGCTCCTGTTTAAGCTTTGGAGAGCGAATTATTTGCCATTCCCTTCTTAATTTGCTCTTTTTACTTATTAAGTTAAGAATGTTTAGGGTGTGCACGCCAGGGTAGTAAGAACTGCGATGTTTCATAGAAGGATTTGGTGTTGCATTTTCTGCGGCCTTAACTATTATATCAGTGAGATCTTCAGCTGCCTTGTCGATATAATTCTAATAAGAATTTGCGGGTCAATGTTCGGACCTGACATACTTTTTCAGCGCAAGTCTTAATACTCCCGGAGAGTTTGTTCTCCGGGAATCTGTTTCTCCCGAGAAAGAAATCCTCCACTAATTATTTCCGGGCGAGTAACATTTTCCCGAAAATTTGAAAAAAGTAAATTTGAATTTCGAAAAAGCTGTTAGGCACTTTTTTGACACCTCAACTCCGCCCTTTAATATAAAAAATCGTCAGGGAATTTTTATTCATAATAGGAGGAAAGGGAAAAAAGATAAAACTCCCAGGGAGTTTTTGTTCAGAATCGGTCTGTTTGTATTTTAACCAGTTTGTGTGCTTATTTGTAAGATTTTTTTTTTGGTTTTCTTCATAATTAAGAAACATTGATAATGTTATGAGGCAGGGAGAATGATCTGAAGAGAGATCACATAATGCTTCTGTATTAACTTGGTGTCATCAAACTAGACCCTGCTACAATAAACTTACTGCCAAACTTTAGGAAAAAGTCATCAAATTGTTTTTCTGTTATGTTATGACGAAGGGGGGGGGGGGCNTAGCAGATACGGTAAGGCCACCCAAGTGGTCATCAATGTGTATTGCAGTATTATGAATGAACTCATCACTTTGCGATTCTAATTCATTGAGATATAAACTGGACAATCTCTATAATTAGCAGTGTGATTTCCACCGCAGTTACTGCACTTTTTGGATTGCGAGTCCATTTTTGGTTTCCCACGTTCTTTAGAAGTGTGTAAATCCTCACATAACACAGACACCAGGTAAGGTGCAGTACCAACGTGTGTGACCAAATTCACTTCCCCTTTCTTCAGGTTATGAAAGTCGGGTTCTAGCTCTATTTTGAACATCGGTTGAGTGATGTTTTCTTTATTTTTGATGTTGAAAGCATTGCGCACCTTAAAACCTTCTTCCCTAAGAGCATTTTCTATCTCTTGTGAGTTAACGCTGGACTCGATGCCTTTTATGACAACTTCTAGTCCTCGACTACTTTTAAGTTGGTAGGTGTAGTAAGATTTCTTACACTTATTAAACTGATTGGTAAATTTACGAATGATATCTTCGTTTTGAGCCTGAATTTTCACTTCGTGTATATTACCCTTTTTAGTAGGAACTACATGAAAATTATTTTTCCCTACTAGTTTCAGTAGTGGATCTACCAGAGCATTAGAACTTTGTTCTGGTAGATAAATAGGTGGAGGCTTGTATTTTTTAACTACCTGTTGGTTAGAATCATTACTCATATCAGCGAGAATACTAAAACGATTATTCTCCGCCGATGTAGATGTACCTGAAGTGACTACTTTCAAAATTTTATTTTTTGGATTTGTTTTCCATTTTTTCGGGTGTGCGCTTTCGCTTTATTAATATGTAGCGATCAAACCCACTCTAAATAGTACCATTTTTTGCTTTATTTGCTTCTTTGTTTGTTGCCCTCGGAGTATTAAGGCGGATTCACCGTTCGTGTCCGGACACTTTTTGTTAGTAATTTTACGCGTTCTTTCCCACCTTGTCTCACTGAGAGCGCGACAAAAATGTGCTGAACACTCTTTGCTCGAATCAAATTGATCGTAATTTTCTGTTCGAACGACTTGATGATTCGGGTTGCCGCATTCTCCTTTATATGTGTTTGCAGCGAATTGCATGTGTTATTTGCCCTCAAAATCGTATGTAGGCAACAATATCATAAGCTGTATGCTTCAGAACAAAATAAAATGCATAGTTGCCAACTTGGTACTTTAAGCATTAGATTTAGTGCTTTTTGAAAATTAAAACGCCAAAAATAATGCTTTAGTGCCTAGTGTTTTTTTCTAAACTCAAATTTCTCATAGATAATTAAAACATAAAATTATTTGAAATTTTTAAAGCTGTGGCGGCACTTAATTTACAAGAATATACAAATTTAAATGTACTAAAATAAAGTTGCAAACCCACGTTTTAGTTAAATTGTATTCGCGTTGAAAATGCTAGTACGCATGTAAATTATTTATTTCTTTTCTAGTTATTTGTACATATTTTGATTGATTGCACAGTTCGACAAATTTTGACTTTTACCACCTGAGTAAAACGCTGAATTGCTGTAGCACGTGAGATATCCTAACCTCAAACAAATTTTTTTTTTCTACTTAGGGCATCAGTTAGTATTACTCTTCCCCTTTAAAATTCATTTTAGTTTGTTGCGATGCAATTTTTCTTTCTCGAGATATGTATACCAGTTTTAATGTGCAGTACTTCGGTATTACTTCGTAAAGTTAAATACAAACTGTTCTGAAAAAATTATAATTTGATAAAAAAAATTTAGTGCTTTTAGTGTGATAAAATCCTTTTTCTTCCAAGTTTTGGTGCTTTTTGAAACTCAGAAGTTGGCAACACTGATAAATGTGCCGAACTGAACGGTGAACCGTACTTCAGCAGCCTCTCCGGCAAAAATGTTTTGAGAGCAAATAAAAAGTTGTCCGGACACGAACGGTGACCCGCCTTTAGTAGCGGCTGCTACGTTGTTGTCCGCATTGATCACTGCTGGTAGGGTTCGAACAATACTATCGATATTGAGTAAGCATCGATACTGAGGGTATACAAATTAGTACTTTAATACTCGATACCGAATACTTAAAAAAACACACTTATTAAATTTTTCTTCCATTGGCAACCCAATTTTCTTTGCTTATATGGATTACTATCATTAAATTTTGTCCATCACTTAAGATAAACTGAAATTTCGTGTAGTCTGTTGCATAACATAAACCAAATAAGTTAAAGTTTAATAGCTTTATTCATAAAAAATAAAGTAGATTTAAAGATCTTAATAAAATGACATTTTCATACATTTTTCAGTTTATAAAACCTTTTTATTTTTTATGAATAAGGCCATAAAACTTTACGCAAAGTTCACGAAAATGCAGAATTTTTAGAAACTTTTTGGGTAAAAGAAAGTTTTGTAAGTTCTGCAATGAAACAAAAACAAATATTTAAAATTTTTTTTGTTTTAATTTCAGGAAATAAATAGATAAACGATTGAAGAATAAAATAATTTTAGTATCCCAAAAATCGTATTTTAATGAGGCCGATACTGAGTAGTATCGATACTTTTTCCCTGATACTTTTAGAGTATCGATACCATGAGCCCGATGCCAGAATGAGTACTCAGTATCGATACAAAAGTCTCAAATTTCGAATCCTAACTGCTGGAGAGCAAGATGGTGCTCTTTGCTTGGCTGCATCGGGTTTTTGTGATGGTGTGTTGCAGTATAAGAGTTTTCTTTAGCGTTGTTGTTGTTGGTTTTAGTTTTTGGGCTGCATGCAGTAATTGTCAAATATGCATTTCTTTTGTTTGTACGCTTTTGTAGGGGAGCGCCCTGGACACTCATCTCTCACTTAACTACCATTCTTATTTTGTATGTATTATTTATTTAGGTATTTTTCACGATCACGCTTTGATTTTTTATACTGTTGAGGGCAGTTCGCGACGACACAAAACTCGAATAATAGTTTAGTGTGTCTTTCGATGGTTAAATATTTTTAGTTACACGATAAATATGATTTTTTTTATGGAGCGAATAAAGAACACGTCCGTACTCAACCGCAACGTTATGAATTCCAATGTGGCTATGTAAATGTAAACCACATTTTTAGCTGCATTTTAACATGTCACGAAAATAACATCAGTGTTTTTATAAAAAACGACCAGCGCGACCTGTAAAAAAAAACTTAAAAAAAAAAAATAAAAATATTTAGATGTGGCGTTTATGAATTTCCACAAAGAGTGTTTTCTTGAACCACTCTTAACCACCACCCATAGTAGCGGATACAGAACTCCCCCTTGGGGAGTGCCTGTTACTGAGCATTTGTTCGATCCACTCGCATATGTCGTCAGATATTCCCACCAGGCGTTCGAACAATTGCTTCGATTGTAATGTTATTGAAGGCCCCCTCTATGTCGAGGAAGGCCGCCAAAGTGTACTGCTTGTAATGGAGTGATTTTTCTATGGGGTTTTTCTATGGTGGCAGTTTCAGTTGACCTGCCCTTAATGTATGCATGTTGAGCTTTGGAAAGCTTGGAATTCTCCAGAAAATGCCTTATTTGTAGTCTTTCCAATACCTTCAGCAGGAAAGATGTAAGACTTATTGGTCGGAAGTCTTTTGCTTTTTCGTGATTTCTTCTTCCAGGTTTGGGAATGAAGACAACTTTGACTCTTTTCCAGCTTTTCGGAATGTATGCCAAGCTTATACTGGCTTTGTAGACCCTTTCTAGCCACGATACCAGAGGTTCCTGTAATTTCTGGAGCATTATCGGTATGATACCGTCTGAGCCAGAGGATTTGTATGGGGAGAATTTATTTATAGCGAATCAAATTTTTTCTTTGTCTACGATTGAGTCGAGTATCTCTTTTGAGAGTTGCTGACAAGTTGTATGAGGCCATGTTTTTGGCCTCAATTCTGCCTTAATTCGTGTTTGTATGGCTCCACATTCATCTTTATTTTACATTCATATTTGTATGGCATTCACATTTTTGTTCTGTAGCACTCATTAAAAATTTTTCTAAGACTCGACCTGTGCTCCCTAAGCTCCCCCTTCCACCATGGAGGGGATTTTTTCCGTAAGAACGCTTACTGGTGTGGATTTTATAAAGGCTATGGCTAGAGTTTTTTCAGCTAATCTACTATGTTGTCTAGTTCTACAGCAGTTGTAATCTCATTTGATTTATTGCTATCTAGGTTACCTGACGTTAGCCTGATGAATTTAGGCCATATAGTTATTTTCGAATTCCGAAAGAAAGCGGTATTATATTTCGTTATTTTGTTTTTTTCCATTACTTAAAATTAAGTTTGTTTATTTTTTTTGTGTATTTTTTTGGATTTACATGCTTTAAAAAAATTATGTTAAAAGAAACTAAACTAACATTTACTTTTTTGCAAGTGTAATTTTCAAAATAATTTTTTTTAAATCGTAAAGCGCTTTTAAATTTGACAGTACTGCAATAAATTATGTTCCTTCCTTATTAAGAATCCGAGTTCAAAACCGAAAGCACGTCGCGCATTTTTAAATAAATTGGTTTTAAAAATTTCACTTTGATTTTAATTAAACACAAAAACATATATTTCTGGTTAAGTTTGATTCTGTTTCATTTCGAACTTGAACTGTTTATTATTTTAAGGTTGCTCAATGGGTAAAAAGCGGAATTAGTTCCGTCAAGGACTTTAAAATCTTTAGTGAGAAGCGGATTTAGTTCGAACAAGGATTTAAAAACTTAAGATATATCTTCAGTAGGAAAACGCGCTGACAATTTAAAAGACGTTTTTAATAGATTGTTAGTTTCATCAGATCATCTGATTACTTGCTCGCACTTGTTGCTAGTGGTCACAAACCGGTGATCTTTCTTTGCTGAAGCAATGGAGTTACTTAGTGGAACTAGAATCGAATAATATTAGTTTAACGAGGCGTGGATGGGATTTAGATTCCGACTGTGATGAATAAGTGTCACAGTTTTCATTATATAGTGCCTATTATAACTATAATACACCCATATATTGACAAGTTTTGACAATTTTTTTATTATTATTTAATTTAATTTTTTTTCATAAAAATATAGTTTATACCTTAACAAAAACCGAATAAATCTAAGATTAAAACTTCGTAAAAATACCGATGCTTTTAATTAGATATCTAAAAAAAAAAGAGTTCGTATTTTTGTAGCCCATTAAAGTGTTAATTAGAAGTAGCTAGGACATACCGCTAATTTTTGTCAATTTTTTGATGAAGGTGTCGGTCATTTTCTCCATGTAAAAAATCGTCGTACATACTACGTATGGAAAAACGTAAGTCCTAGCTGCTTCGAGTTTGCACTTTAATGTACTACAATTAAATGGGTTACAAAACTGCATACTTCAAATCCTTTTAATAGCGCTTATCATAACTATATGACACCCACATATTAAAAAGTTTTGATTATTTACTTTATTTTCATTTCATTTTTATTCATTTTTTTTTATAAAAATAAAGCAGATTTTTTATGTTAATTAATGTTTTTAATTAGATACATTACTTGCTTTTCGATATTATGCTTAATTTGTAAATATCTTTAAACTTAAAACATATGTTCATAAAAAATATGTTCATAGTCGAATCAAAGTTAAAACTAACAAGTAAGAAAGTCTAATTTCGGGTGGAGCGGAACATTAAATACCCGGCGCAAGTATTAAATATATGTTTTTTCACCTTTCCGAAGGCCACCGCTACATGGTAAGCCGGGGTGTATCAATTTTGAGTAAATTAGCATCCTTAAATTTCTAAAAATCGAAGTTTCAAGCATTTCTGAAATTTACCGTTATTTGAAAAGTGGCCGTAATTTTAGTCCGATTTCAATAATTTTCAACTTTTTGCTTTTATGTGGCAAGCACAGTAACCATACCGAGTTTTGTACAAATTGGTATAACGGTTACCGAGATACATATATGTGATCATAAGTGGGCGGTGCCACGCCCATTTTCCAACATTTTATCATAAACTTATTTCCTGGTAAAGAATTGTTGCAACCATCAATTTTGAATAGATTAGCTTTAATATTTACTGATTTATCGAAGATTTTGTATTTCTCTAAATTACCGTTATATGGGATGTGGGCGTGGTTATTGTTCGATTTAAAAACTTTTCAGCCATTTGGTACATTATACTAAGGCCAATAACTGTGCCAAGTTGGGAAGAAATTGGTGCAGCGGTTACCAAGATATACACATGTAACCATAAGTGGGCGTGGCTACGCCCATTTTTCAAAAATTTATAACATTCTTATTTTTCGTCTGAAAATTATTGTAAATATCAATTTTGAGGGAATAATCTTCAGTAGTTACTAAAATATCACAGTTTTCTTATTTCTGGAAATTACCGTTATATGGAAAGTGGGCGTAGTTGCAGTCCGATTTCGCCCATTTTCAATACCAACCTACCTTGGATAAATGGAAACCTACATACCAAATTTCGTTGTGCATAAGTGCGCTCGGGTATAAAAATAATTTCGACTGTTTTGACAAATTTGTCTTAAAAAGTGTTGTCAGAGAGCTGAAATTATTTTTACCTCCAACTTTGTTTTGACCATGCACATATCCCATTATGTTTTACATTGAAACTTAAATCTTTGTACCTATTTCCTATCTTTTACTATCTACATAGAGATCAGATGTAAATGACTTCCCTGTTTCATGCTCTTTCCTAGTGATTACAACAAATACACGTATTGTTACTGTTATTAAATTTTACCGCTTTTAACTTAGTTCTAAGTATTGCGAATACCTTGATAAAGCTATCCTCAAACAAAATTACTTGTTGTTCCTGATTATATTGTAACCTAAACGTACCTATTTTGAATAAAATTGGCTGGGGAAAGACTCATCAATACCGTAAGTCTAAAGTCGTAAAGGGGGTTATTCATAATTTGTATAATAATAAAATCAAATTATCTTAACATAAGACATTACAAAAAACTGGGTCACCAATGGGTTAATGCATGATCAATAATGGGTTAAGACGTACAAATTTACTCTTAGAAATCCAAAGAAGTCCATAGAAGCCTGGTCCGCGCATCTGATAACCCTGTATCCTCGACATCTGACACCATTTGTAGGATGGCTCTTAAAATTTAAAGTAATTTTTAATGTTTAAGCATAATAATTAACTTTAAAGCTCAGTTAGTCTAGACTGCACTTAATTTAACTTACCGTAAGAAATCATCAAAGGTTACTCAACACGTCAACTTAAGCCAGAAGCGGGGATATTTTGTTTTTGAACGAAAACGAAAATCTGGCAAGCCTAATTCTCTCACTGCTCTCAATTTCCGTAAGGCCCTAACTTAAGAATCTAAAACCTACAGGTTCTTACGTTTCTTACGGTAAGTTAAGTTTTAACTAACCGCCAACACAGTTTCTCATATAACAGGTTGGCCAAAAGATTGAGTTAAGTTAAGTTACGGAAATTAAGTCTAGACTATCTGAGCTTTTATTCACATTAACCCTTTACATTTTGACTTATTAATAATAATAATAATAATAATATACTACTACGACAATTTAATAGGGTTGAAGCTCGCCACGTGGTCCGTCCGACACGCTTGATCATAAATAGGTACGCGAATGCCTGTAGCTGCAGGCTGCAGAAGATTTTGATACGATACGATTCGCGAGTTTGAGTATAAAACTTATAAAAGTAATAATAGCGTAGCTAAAATTCCTAATCTTAATTCTGATTAGAAAAAACTAGCTCTTAAGTAAACTTGTAACTCTATCAAAACGTTAGTGGTATGAATCATGCGTGATCGTGAATGAGCGTAAGACATTTTTACAAATTCACGCGTGGCCGTGAGTGACGTGAGTCAAGGTCAAATCACACAATAACGCATGGTAGTAAATAAATTTTAATCAAGCAGTAGCAATTTACACTCATATACTGTGTTGCCAGAACTTTTTGGTCCGACCGGCTAAATTGAAAAAAAAAAAAACGGTTAAAATGTTTCAACTCAAATTAACATGTTTTATTTAAATAAATCACAAGTACAAAGACTAGTCAATTCTTTAAATTATTTTTGGTTAACAGAGTTTATACGTAGCTAATCTTTACATCACTCGTTAAATAAATCACAAAAACACACACTGATAAATTCATTACAAATTATTTTTGTTTAACAAAGGAAGCAGTCGTTTTACCTAGCTAAGCTTTACATCAGAAGTTATTTTTGCATTACTTAAATCAGGGGTGCATACGGGAGTCTCCGGTAGCTACTCGGCTTTCACATACAAGTCGTGTGTGCGCAGATAGCGAACTGTTGCGAGTTTGCGTTTGCTAGTGTATGTATACTAAGACAAAAATGTTGCGCTGGTATTGGTAGCTCTGTCGACGCTGTGCAACATTGACTTAAATATAAAAAAAAGAGATAAATTACAAACTTTTGGCGTTTTCTTTTCTATTAAATAATTTTGCCTTTTTCTATTGTAACATTTGCACTGGGTTACTTTTTGTCCTGTAAAATGGCTATATTAGTAGAAAGTATTCAACTTTTGCTTAGTCGGAGAGCAATATTTTGAGAAATAAACACGCAAAGCTGTAAAGTGCTCAAAAAAAACAGGGCAACATTATTTCGAGAAAAAACGCCATTAAGTTTTTCACAATTTCTTTTTAAGTTTTTCACAATTTCTCTTTAAGTTTTTAAGTTTTTCACAATAAAACTATTAAATTTTATTTTGATATCCATATATTCGAAACATTCCAGTTTTTTGAAGACCTGCTTACATGACTGTCAGAGAGCAACAATAAAGTATGTTGGCACCATGACCCAATTATTCACAGGTATTATCTTCCCAGAGAGTTTTGCTTCCCATCGAAATTCGTACTCTTTTATTCTAATTCGTTATTTTCTAAATAATGCGAGTAAAACTGCACACTTAAATCTAAGACATTCATAACAAGCGGTTGCGAAATTTGGCAAGTTGTGGCTATTTTTTACAACGCTTTTATCAACTTGCAATGTTGTGTTCCAGAAACTTTCAATGTTGTGGATCCAGAAACTTTCAATGTTGTGTTCCGACACCAAAGCAAAGCTTTGAAAAGCTCCTATAAAAAAGCATAGTGAATAGGGCGAGGTAGATGACATCTAGATGTCGCCCTTGTAATACGTTTGCTACACCGGAAATAGACGAGACGCCATTCTTTAAATAAAATTAATTGGTGCTCGTTTGTATGTACATACATATGTAAATGCATGTGTGTGCACCTTTCTATTAATATCGTTGAATTATTTTAATATCTATTGCAAAATTTTATTCAGACAGGACTAAAAAGTAGAAAATAAATAATATAAAAAAAACTTTTTAATATACAACGCTTTTATAAATGGACTAAAAAGTAGAAAATAATACTTCTCAGTCCCATAGAATTTGTTTTGATAACTTTTGATTTTGAAATTTTAGCAAAAGTCATTATAAACAATTTATGAAATTGAAAATGAAAAGCGTGGGGCGCATGTAATACACTTGAATTGATATGAAAAGTAATATATGTATGTATGTATGTGGGTATATGAATAACGACCGCTTAAAATCGATTTCAAAGTTCTACTTTCGCTGTAGAAATTTTAGGTCTACGTTATGTAGTTTGACTATTGTCAACTAAATCGAATGCTTTGTAAGTGAAGTGACTTGTGGACCACTTGAGGTATAGGTGGACCAGTTGGTAACCACTTTGGGACCAGTTGGTAACTAGTTCGTGGGACCAGTTGGTAAGCTGTCGGGGCCCCGTCCGGGAACCAGTTTGGGACTAGTCCGAAACTACTTACCTTCGGACCAGTTGTGGACCACTTGGTCTTTTTAAGCTCATGTGGCCGTTTTAAGGGGAATTCTTGGGCTCCTGCACTGCCGCTCGGGGTTTCTGCCTTCTACGGTGGTAATTTTGGGCCGGGTTGCCTGTTTTGGCGGATTGTTGTGCTGTGTGCCACGTATTACGTGTACCGGGTACCACTTTCTCGAGCGAATTGCTCTGGGGAACCTGTTGTGTGAGTTGCTGGCTTTTTGGCTAGACTTTGAGGAGGGTTTATACACGCATATCGGCGGAAATAGACGACACGCCATTTCTTTAAATAAATTTAATTGGTGCTCGTTTGTATGTACATACATATGTAAATGCATGTGTGTGCACCTTTCTATTAATATCGTTGAATTATTTTAAAATTTCAAAAATTCTAAAATTTCTAAAATTTCAAAATCAAAAGTTATCAAAACAAATTCTATGGGACTGAGAAGTATTATTTTCTACTTTTTAGTCCATTTATAAAAGCGTTGTATATTAAAAAGTTTTTTTTTATATTATTTATCTTTAGTTTATTTATTGTTTATTATTTTTTATTAAAATATAGCTGTTTACTTAAAAACACCATATAATTTCTAATCTCTTGTGAAAAAATTATGAAATTTCTGCAAAATTTCAACAAAATTTTTAATTTTTTCGTCAGCATCTTTGAAAAAAATATGGTTTCATACATATGTGGCCTATTCCATTTTTAACCGACTTCCAAAAAAGGAGGAGGTTATCAGTTTCGTCGGAATATTTTTATTTTTTTTTTATGTATGTTACCGCATAACTTTGGACCACGTCAACCGATTTCGATAATTCTTGCAACGGAAAGGTAGTGTCTCAGAGGTGGTCCCATACTAATTTGGTTTAGATCCGATCTTTGAATCATGAAATATATAGATATATATAAATTTTTTTAAGTCGGTTTTTTTTTTGCTAAAAATTACTTGTAGTTTAGTATGGTGCAAACTTGAGCTAGTTGGGACCTACCGTTGATTCATGACGGTGTTACGCATTTTTTCCATACACGGTATGTTCGAGAAGTTTTTTATATGGAACAAATGCAACAAAAAATTGCAAAATTCAAGCGTATGTTCTAGGTACTTTATTTAACTTTGCACTTTATTATACTAAAATGTTTAATATAGGGTTGTTTAAGGAGCTTTTAGGCCGGTTTAATAAAAAGCCAACAATGGTTCTTTTTCCTCCTACGCGTTTCGATGTTTTTCACATCTTCCTCAGGGAGTCTGGTGTTTATTGAAAACAAAACATAAAAAACAAAAAATTAGGCACACATGTATGTAAATAAAAATTATAAGAAGTACAATTCGTTGGTATAATAATTTTTATCTGCAAAACATAACTTACATTGAACATTAAAAAAAAGAAAAAATCATAAAAAACACACACTTATATAAACTTATTTATATTTAAGTGTACTTCCGCTCGTCTGTTCTCCTATTGAACATTATTGCTGTCCTGTATGCGCAATTTATATTGTCGACATCTTCCTTAAAATTCATTGCATTCTGGATTTTTTGTTGTATTCACAAACTTTCTAATATTAGTCGCGTCTATCTCTGTTCTCCACATCTAATATTTTCGCGTTTTCAAAGTCTGCTGTATGCCCGCTATTCGTTAGATGTTGTGCTAATGCAGTCGTTGTTTTCTTATTTCTTGCGTCGGTTTTATGTTCGCTTATTCTAATACCGAGAGCGCGCTTCGTTGTGCCTATGTACGTTTTATTGCATGCTTCGCTAGCTTTACCATTGCATTTGATTTCGTAAACCATGTTATGTGTTGGTTTTTGTTTATTTCGTTTTGTTTTTTTTTGCTAGAAATTCTATTGACCGTTCTATGTGGTTTGTGTGGAAATGTTATGTTTTTGTTTTGGATGATTTTTTTTATTGTTTTACTATCCGTTAATCCTTGTATATATGTGACGCCTGTGTTTCGGGTTGAGTTTTGAATTGCGCTGCCTTTGGGTTGTTTTTCGTTGTTGTTATCAACCTCTCAACAGCTTTGTGTGGATACCCGTTCTTATGCAATATGTTTCTAATTTTCCTGCTGTTGTCTTTTCTGAATTCCGGGTGACTTAAGGTGTAGATTTTGTTAATGAGGTTGATGGCTGTATTCTTCCACGGATGATTGGAATGATAATTGATCATTCTGGAGGATGCTACAGATTTCGCATACCAATTCGTTGTTATTACTTGTTAACTTGTTTCCGTCTTCTACTTCAGTGGTGAATTGGATTTTGCTGCTTTACGAATTAAAAACTTTTCAGATTTCTTCCACGTCATTTTTCCTTACGATAGCGAATATGTCATACTTATTTATGTATTTGATATATATGTCCTTAGCAGTGGTGTAGCCAGGATTTGGCTTTGGGGGGGGATGAAAAAAAATTTCCATCGATAACTTAAATCTGTGACACACAATGGCTAGAGGTGTCGCCTGAGTGCATTCTTTCATATATTTATGTATGTGCCAGTTTTACTGTTATATATTTTTTATCTACTCGTTTATTCCATGGGGTCTTCATGCTTTATTTAAATTAAAAAAATAAATTACTATACCGTTTTGAAAATCTGAAAATTCACCGCGGGAATTTTTGTATTCTCTTTTTGTCTTCGCCTTTTCGTTTTTGCCTATATAAGTTTTGAAAAAAGGTTTTGAACGAACCATTATATCACATTCGTAGGCAAGTTTTGAAAGAATATTTTCGATACTAAATTTTATTAAACCAAAATGTCGAAATCAGCTTCATATAGAAACAGCGTCATCGTTAATTAAGAAAGAGAGGGGCACCGAAATTGCGCATATGGAAACTGTGCATTTAGACATTATTTCGGTTTCAACCGAAACTGTGCATGTATGCTTTATTTCGGTTTTTACCATACGCATTATTTCGGTTTTAAACCGAAACTGTGCATGTATGCATTACTTCGTTTTTTTTCATATGCATTATTTCGCTTTTAAAACGAAAGTATGCATATGCATAATTTCGGTATTTTCTCATATGCATTATTTCGGTTTTCAACCGAAACTGTGCATGTATGCATTACGAAAAAACCGAGATAATGCATATATGCACAGTTTCGGTTGAAAACCGAAATAATGCATATGAAAAAAACCGAAATAATGCATATATGCACAGTTTCGGATAAAAACCGCAATAATGCATTTTAGAAAAACCGAAATTATGCATATGCACTCTTTCGTTTGAAAACCGAAATAATGCATATGAAAAAAACCGAAATAATGCATATATGCACAGTTTCGGTTGAAAACCGAAAT
>NW_016157126.1:534147-611635 GCF_001687245.7 Rhagoletis zephyria | reverse complement strand
GCTTAGGGATTAAAACCCTTACTAAGTAGAAGTAAATAATTCATATTAGAAAAAACGAAATGATCCATATGCACACTTTCGTTAGAAAACCGAAATAATGCATATACAAAAACCGAAATAATGCATATGCACAATTTCGTTAAAACCGAAATAATGCATATGGAAAAAACCGAAATAAAGCATAATGCACAGTTTCGGATAAAACCGAATAATGCATTTAGAAACACGAATATGCATATGCACTTTCGGTTGAAAACCGAAATAATGCATATGAAAAAAACCGAAATAATGCATATGCACAGTTTCGGTTGAAAACCGAAATAATGCATATGAAAACCCGAAGTATGCATTATTTCGGTTTTTTTCATATGCATTATTTCGTATGCACAGTTTCCATATGCACAATTTCAGGGTGCCGAAAGAGATGTTCTTAAATATCATAACTTTACGACACTCACATATTCACCCTCATTGCGAGTCGTGTCGAATGCAAGTCGTTTTTCGAGAGTCGAATCGTATCGAAAATTTCACGTCATTGCCTAAAATTTCCACTCGACTAGTGTATTAAAACGGAAAAACTTGGCAGCACTGTATAGTTTTCGACGAATTTCGTCGTTTACTTTTTTCAGCACGACAGTAAACAATGCCAATGTTGTCGAGTCGTACAATTTAGCCTAATTTACGACTTACGCAATGATGCTGATTGACTAAAGCATCGTTCAATCAATATCGGTACACATTCTAGCAATTCCTGTACAGCAATTGTTTGAATATATTAAAAAGTTGCAAAGCAGATCGTTAGACAATATATCTACCATTATGAGGTTTAAATTTCATAATACTGGCTTTTAATTTGACAGTTTTATTCGCGTTGGAAGTGGTTGCTCAAAAAAAAAATGTTGAACATATTCGTTGAAAATCCGACATTCTCGAGATCTTAAAATTAAATTTATAGAAGTTGACACAGTTGTCAAGGGGATATGAAATGACGAGAGAATCGAAAAAGTCTTATTAAAACTTGATCAGACTCCACAAAGGGCCATATGACCCCAGAAATATGCTGGAAGGAGCGCTTGCATAAAATGTTAAGCCATTGTATCATTTACTTTAGACCTTCAGTAAAGTTTTGTTTGGTTTTAAAGAAAATTAATTATTCACAGGTAACTTTAAATCGGTTTGAAGCCAAAGATATGAATAAAGTTCTGGAACTCATCAATTTAAAAATATGTCCTATTTACGTCAAATCGAAAAATACACGGTATCTATTCAAAACAAAATAAGTAGAGATGCGCGAACTATGAAAAAACCTAATCTAAAGATAGTTTAGTGGAACAAGTTGATTACTCAAGTCTCTAGAACGGGTGTTCAGAAAAATTTTATCATTATCAAAGGAATTGTCTGTTATTTATTTATCCAAGCAAAATATGAAACTTTCGCTAACATCTATCTATAGCGGAATACTTCCCTTTATTTTAATATATTAAATATTATTTTCTGAAAACCTGTTAACAAGATATAACCTATTTTATGCGTGCCGATTTTGAGTGAACAATGCTGTAGATTTGACTATTTATTTTATTATATTTTAATTTGAATTATTTGTGTATAAAAATAGTTTATTCCTAAAATTAAAAAAAATCGACAAACTTTCGTAAAAATTTCGAACTTTCTATTTCAATTTTATCTCTTAATATTTTGCAGTTTTTTTAGCTCATTCAATTTTAGTCTAATAAAGTGCAAATTTAAAGTAGCTGTGATTTACAGTTGATGTATGGCATATTTTTGACGATGTCGGTAATTTTCTTCCATATTATCTAAGTATGTTCGACGATTTTTTTAATGAAGAAAATGAGCAACGCCTTCATCAAAAAAACAAAAAATATTAAAAATCAACTTCTTTTTGGTTGTTTGTGTTTCCGACAGGATAGGAGTATGATGTATTAAGGAACGATTTTCCGTCATCCCTTGTCAAATTTGGTTTGGCGACAAACCGGTTTCGGCGTTGTGCCATCTTCAGTGTCATTTTTTACCTTCCTCTTATTAGCTCGGGATGTAACTATGTAATATTGATGCGCCTAAAAGATGCAGCGATTTCTATTCTGAAGTTACATACCTGATGACAGTACGAATGGCAATTATGATAGGGAGGTTTTAGTTTTTTAAACTATAATTTTATAATAACGCTGAAGATGGCACAACGCCGAAACCGGTTTGTCTCCAAACCAAATTTGACAAGGGATGACGGAAAATCGTTCCACAATACATAATTAAAAATCAGCTTTAAGTCGCAACTATGTATTTTAAACTTGCGCTTTATTTGAATTGATCGGGCTACAAAACTGCATACTCAAAATATGTATTTCTAGGAAATCTAATTAAAAAGCTTTACGAAAGTTTGTTGATTTTTTTAAACTTTGGATTTATACGGGTTTTGTTAAAGTGTAAACTGCATTTTTATAAACAAATAATTAAAATTATATAATTTTAAGATAAATGGCGACTCTAGTTAACATGTATAAAGTTTCGATAAGCACTTGAAATGTCAAGTTTTAGTACTGAATTCAAAGAAGATGTCTCTTTTATCCATTCATAATAACTTAAAAAAATGTGTTTGTTAAGAAGTGTATCTTAAAATATCTGCTTTGACATTTATGTTAAAAGTGTAAAATATGTAAATGTACCTACATAAACTTTCCCGTGAATACCATCAAATCATTTGTCTTGAAGGGAATCTATGTATGTATGCATGCATATGAGCAAATTAAAAAGTCGATACAATTTACAGTCGAAAAGTACAGTACATGGCTACGCCACTGGTCCTTAGTTTTAAGTTTAGCGATGCTGTCGTCAAGTATTTTATCTAAAACAATGTCGGCTACAGTTGGCGATAAGGGGTTCCCCATTGGCATTCCATGAACTTGTTGGTGGTATGTTCCATCATATAAAAAGTAATTATTATCTCGCAGGCAGAATTCTAAGGTAGCTAAAAATTGCTTTCTTGTGAGTGTGGTATGGCGTTGCTTTGAAGTCCATTGTTCCATAATTGAACGAATGGCGAATTGAACGGGTGTATTCGTAAATACGGATACCACGTGGAATGAAGCAAGGATTTCGTCTTTTTCAATCCTAATGTTTTTGAATCTGTCTTTAAGTTGGAACGAATTGGTGACATTGTATTCGTGGGAAACGATTTCCTTAAGTGTTTGTCCTATACATTTTGAGAGTTTGTAGCATGGTACGTTGGTAGAGGCGGAAATTGGTCTGAGTGGTGAATACAGAATGCAATGGCGCATATTCATAGTCATATTTAGTACTCAACTAAGTCGAAGCTATTCTAAGTCACAACTAAAGCTATTCATAGTCGGCCTAGTTTCGACTTTTCTGGCTAAGTACCAACTTAAAATTTAGTTTCGGCTGCAGCTGCAACTAAGTCGTAACTAGGAAGAAGTATTTTACAAATTAAGGGAAAACAGACGAAATATGTAAAAATTAAGTTGGTAGAGGGTGATTTTGATAATATTGAATAATCTTCAATTAAAATTTACAAAGATCGATCCATTTTAATGGGAAGATGAAATTAAATGCGTATACAATTCGAATAAAGCTACATCACAATTTTATAATTGGAGTAATTTATATAAACTTTCAAATAATAAGTCAGTTTTAAGCTAGTTCTTTTAATGTAAATTTATGCATAACATTTAGATATCTACTATTTGTATGTTTCACAGCATGCTTTCGATAAACATCGACTTCACATCACTGCGGTTGTTCTGGCTATTTCACACAATTAACAAGAAAATGATACCTTATTCTTTTGCATAATCATGCAATGAAAATAAAAATTACATAAACGGATGATCAAACTTGACATTATTTAATAAAAATGTAATTTTTCCAAAATATCGTAAAGAAAAATCGATACATTTTCACACTCGTTTTGCTATATCGTAAACTAAGTCGAAACTACTTAGTAGAAGTCTGAAATGCNTTTCGACTTAGTTGCTGGACTATGACTATGAATACGCGCCAATGAATTTTAAGGCAGACGTCGACAATATAAATTGCTCATACAGGACAGCAAAAATGTTCAATAGGAGAACAGACGAGCAGAAGTACACTTAAATATAAATAAGTTTATATAAGTGTGTGTTTTTTGTTATATTTTCTTTTTTTAATGTTCAATGTAAGTTATGTTTTGCAGATAAAAATTATTATACCAACGAATTGAGTAGTCCACTTGCAAAGTGCGCTATGTAAAATTTTTTCGATTTTTAGTTTTTGGTGGATTACGTACCAGTATTTAAGGTAGTTCCATGTGCACTAACAACAGAGTGCAAAATCTTTTTATATTCTGAAAAAATAGCATCAAATATTAAGTCTTCTTCCAAAAGTCGCTATCGTATTTATCTATAAACTTTCAAAAGTATCCATCTTCTGATGAACTTAGAAAACTGCTTTAGGTAGTATAGACGTATGTTATCTTATGACATGTTATGTTATGTTGCAATTTTATAAGGCTCTTATTTATCAAAATTTTCAGGTAATAATAAAACAGATTCAATTTAAATGTTACTTTCTATTATAAAATCACATAACGCTGTTTGCAAGTGGACTACTCAATTGTACTTGTTATAATTTTTATTTACATACATGTGTGCCTAATTGTTTGTTTTTGGTTTTGTTTTCAATAAACACCAGACTCCTTGAGGAAGATGTGAAAAACATCGAAAAACGTAGTAGGAAAAAAAAACATTGTTTGCTTTTTATTAAACCGGCCGAAAAGCTCCTTAAACTACCCTATAGGAAATTGAAAGTTGGCCCTAGAGACATAACAACTAAAATTTTAAATTTTTTGAGATGCTTATTAAAAAGTCAAAAATTTTGGTTACAATGTGCATAATTTTCATAATTTTTGTACAAAGTTTGAAATTTGGATTTAAAGGGTGTTTGTTAAGTAAGCTATACTTTTATAAAAAAATAGTAAGCATTAAATGTACTAAAGAAAATTAGCCAAAACTTGCTACACTGTCGCGTCCCTGTTTATGTTTGGGTCACAGTATATTTTTGCTTAAAACAAAAATCATCGAAATCGGCCGTGTTTTGAAGACTTTGGATAAGAAAAAATTGTCTTTCAATTCTATATAACACAGTTCGACATGATAATTTTCTCCGAGATAAGGCTAGCCATTTCTAACAGATTTTGGGTTGCTAAATTTGTAAAAATTTACACATATATTTGAATCTTAAGAAAATAAGGCAAACAGCGAAATCGGCTAAAAACGGCTAAACGTTTTTGGCAAAACGGCTAACAAATATGCTTCCGGCTAAACGAACTTTCTCCGGCTGTTTGCTATGATAACCGGCTAAATCTAGCTGGAAAATGGCTAAACAGTCAACACTGCACACATACTAGAATTATTATGTTTACAATTTAAGAAAAAATCAACGAGTACTTAGCTACTTCAAACATGCACTTTATTGTATTAAAATTGAATGGGCTATAAAACTGCATATCAAAATTTGTTTTTAAATATTTGATTAAAAAGTTTTGAATTTGAAAAATTAAGTTAATGTTTCTAATTTGTATACAAAGTTTAAAATGTTGATTTATATGATGATTTTTATATAAATGAGATAAGCTTTTGTAAATAAGTGATAAACAATAAACCAAACTGAAATAGCCGAATATGTTCAAAATGTCACGCTCTATTTTTTCAATATTGTATGTATGTACATATGTACATATACAGAAGTACATATGTACATATCGTTACCTTAATTCACAGGGAAGCAAAAAACATTATAAAAAGAAATCATACATGCAGCTAAGGATTTTTAAAAGTGGTATAAATCCGTTGTATTTGGTGCCAACACTTTCAAATTTTTAACGAAGTTGTATTTTAATATCTTCTGCGAAAATCTGTGAAAAACACTGTTTGGAAAAAAAGTTGGTTAGGGCCTTTGTGAAAAAATATGCAGTTCACCGTAAAATTTTAATAAAGATACGTCTATCCAATTCAAAACTTTTTCTTGTTTATTTTAAATTTAATTTTAAATTTAATCTAGTTTTTTTTTGTTAAAAAATAATAATTTTTCAAGACAATATATAAATAGAAACCCTAAACCTTCAAAGTAAAAAACACCTTGGTTCTTTTGAGCGTGAGCGGGCGTGACGTGAGCACGGTTGCCCCTTTGGTCCAAATAGACCAAATTTGGTCCATTTCTTTTCGTTTGGTCCATTGGTCCAATTATTTTTAAAATGGTCCATTTCTCAGGCCTTTGGTTAGGTTATTATCACCCTTTTACTTCATGCAATAGTTTCGCGTTTTCAATTTTTTCTATTTATTCGATGAATATTCCGCCCTATGTTGAATATCCCATCTTCAGTAAAAGTGACGATAGGGCCATGATCAGCCGTTACTGATGCGCTGACGATCTTAGACGATGACGATGACGATAGTCAGCATAGGCCCGATTGGCAACACTTGCTAAAAGTGTGAACTCGCCTTGCCACTGATCTTCAAATATGGCATGCCTAATCATCTGTCAAAGTACGCTTAAAAAAATATCGCGGTTTCTTGCTAAGTTCAATTACTCGGTGACCAAGTGGCTGGCAAAAATATGGAAAGGTAGCAAAATTTAAATCATAGCATTTAGCACATGAAAATAGTATTCGAAAAGATATTAAACATCTTGAAATTATTACACCACATAAAGTTCTTTCTGACACTAATGTATCAATTTTGCCGCTACTCGACCAATTTTCTGCATTGGTCAATGATGCAGACATAATTGAATTTCAATTTCGCAAATTGAGGCTGAGTGAAGGTAACTTCAAAAACTGTACAAATATGGAACGTTTTTGGGATCAAGTAGGTTTGATTAAAAATGGATTGGGTGAAGCNCACTAATGTATCAATTTTGCCGCTACTCGACCAATTTTCTGCATTGGTCAATGATGCAGACATAATTGAATTTCAATTTCGCAAATTGAGGCTGAGTGAAGGTAACTTCAAAAACTGTACAAATATGGAACGTTTTTGGGATCAAGTAGGTTTGATTAAAAATGGATTGGGTGAAGCGGCCTTTGGAGAATTGTGTGATTTAGTTCATATCATTTTTAGTCTGCCTCACAGTTCCGCAGCAGCTGAGCGCAAATGTTTTGATTTAGCATTAATAAAAACGAAATTAAGAAACATATTATTTTTTAAAACTTTAGATAATATAATGTTAATAATCAGGGAACGGATTTTTAGGACCTAAAAACCTATAAAAAAGGCAAAATAAAATAACGAAATAGGCTGGAAAAGGCAAAATAAGATAGTGAAAAAGGCAGGAAAAGGCACTAGGTGTTGCAAAAAAGGCAAAACAAAATAGCGAAAAAGGCAGGAAAAGGCACTAAAAAGACAGAAAATACGAAGAACAATCAAAAACTACATTTATTTTAGACATGTTTATATTACAAGTAAAAGGAGAAAAACTATGAACTAGTTTCATTATATGAAAAATTTGTACTTTGAATCTTTGACTATTTTATCCTTTCAAGTTTCTAACTCATAAAACTTTAATCTCTATAGTTCTAGTAACATTGAACCACAAGATGCATTTTGAAGTATTCTGGCAATTTTCATTAGATTTTCGCGAATAAAAGCCTTGAATGTACTAAATGTGTGCTCGACGTAAGTTGATACAAGCGGCGCCCAATTTAAACATGGAACGTTTGAAACGTTCATATTAGCAGGAATAAGGGCGTTTTCCTCGCCCTTTACAATTTTATCCACACCCTTATTGTCTCCAAGCCTTCGTTAGCTGAGAAAACGGCTTTAAAATTTTCCACCACCAATTTGGCAAGAGGTCCCTACGCTTCTATAAGCCGCATGGGCAATGTGTATATTTTTTAATCTTAAAAAAAAAAAAAAATCGTAAATGCTATAATCATTTTTTTAAAGGTAGAAAAGGCAAAAAAAGGCAAATATCTTAAAAAAGGCAAATATCTTAAAAAAGGCAATAAAAGGCAACATCAAATGTGTATATATGGAATCAGGGAAAGCTAAATCGTGGACATTCTTAATCGAATATGCTCTATCTCGTTAGCAGAAAAAAAGGCAATTTCCATAAAATCCGTTCCCTGTTAATATTCAATTATAATGCACTTTGGATGCAATATAAAAAAATCATTATAAAAACTGAATTGGCTATTTCCTTGATAAAGAGGAATAAACTGCACTCAATTTCCCTTTGTAATAAAAATTGGTAAATTTTTCTTTCCGAAAAATAAATTGGAAATGGCAACCGTGGACGTGAGTTCGACATATTTTTGGCGTGCGTGAGCGCGACAAAAATGTTAATTCTGTTTGCGTGGTTGTGCATGACGTAATCTAAAATATTCTCAAGCGCACATCTCTAGTTTGAATACCAAATTAGCTGACTTATATTTAAAAGGTTTTAATTGCAAATTTAATATTATTTCCTTGACCGAAACATGGTTCAAACCTCATATTTTTAATTCCGACATTTTTCCAAATTAATATCAACTCTACAGGAACGATCGCGAGGGAAGAATCGGCGGTGATGTTCTTTTTGCGGTGCATTCTTGATACCATCCGAGAAAGATTTTTTTCGTACGAGAGGGAAATGCTTTATGCACTGGCCGGGGGCGCTAGTCTCTATACTACCTTCCCCGAGTGTGGGACTCCCACCGAAGTGTGTTGGGCTACCCACTAAAACCCCAACTCCCACCGCCCGCGCAAGAATCCCGCATCTGGCACCGCAATTCTCCATGTCTTCATGCTACTTGAGTCGCAAGGCTGCTCTTTTGTAGCGGCGTTTCATGCGGATGTCCTCAGTAGACATCCGTCTTCTCCTTTGCAGCGGAGTACGAATTTCACGTAGCTCGCAACTGCTTCCCACTTCTCTGCACTGGAGATCATTACCCCAATTACGTTGTTCGAAGTTATGTCTCCGTATCTTTCTTCCAACATTCTGCGCGAAGTCAAGAAGTGCTCGCAAGTGAAGAATGTATGGTGTACGTTATCTTCGACGTTTCCACAGTAGTGACCGAATGGTGAGTCAACCCTGCCCATTCTATGAAGATATTCTCGGAAGTAACCATGGCCGGTGAGGAATTGCGTCAGGTAGAAATCGACTTCCCCGTGCGGTCTTTTCAACCATGTTTTAAGGTCGACTATCAGGGTGTGCGTCCATCGACCTTTTGAGCTCGCGTTAAAGTTTTGTTTTCAATGCTGGATTGCTCGCGTGCCCTTGCCGCGAATGTGTTCCTGGAATGTGAGTTTGCTGTCACGCTTCACCACCTAGGTATTTTGTAGACCTAGAAGTTGTCACGGGCTGAGGTCCGACCATCATGTTTATAATTGTTGGGATTCGTTTCTTGGTGAGGAGTACGATCTCTGTTATGGCTTTAGCCAATTGCACACCGTGATCGGTCATCCATGAACTGACGTTGCGCATTACCTGGTTCAGCTTGAACTGCACAAGCTGGATGTTTCTTGCTGTTATGACGGTGGCTACGATGTCCGCGAAAGCGACAAGGAAAGCGCTCTCCGGCATTTCCGTGCGCAACAGACTGTCATATGTGGCGTTCCAGAGGTCCGGGGCAAGTACAGACCCCTGTGCCGCTCCGCCGGTTATACGTCTTTTTCTCTGACCTCGTGTTGTGTCTAGCATGCAGAGTGGCCGGAACGATGAAGGAGAGTTTGGGCCCCCTTTGCCCTTGGGTATAAGCACCAGCCTCGCCTTCTTCCATTGGTTTGGGAAGACCAGGGCCCTAAGGCAGCTCGTGTACATGTTAAGCAGGAGGTCAGGGCTCGTTTGCGCTGCTAACCTGATCACAATCCACTTCGTCACATAACGCTTTCCAGCAGTTCCGTTTACTCTTCTGTATCAGGCCTGCCAAGAGCGCGCGTGGCGAGTCTGCGCATTCTATGGCAGGCCCTTCGTAGTTCTGCAATTCGGCCGTTCCTCCAGTATACCTGCTTTTTACCTGACCATGCTCTCTTCTGTGGCATTGAGGTTTTGTATGCCCGGTGTGTGTAGCGCATCGTTTCTTCCACCAGCTTAGCACAAGACGTCCTGTTGTGGATCTCTCCCGTTGTGGGTGAAATGCCTTGGGAATCTGCTAGGAGTAATTTGTCGCTCATGCGAACATCGACCCTAGTCGGAGACTATCTTGGTTTCCTGCGACGGATGCTACGTGTTTGCTCTCGCGTTGTGTCAGTGACTTGGAAGGTGATGTAGTTATGGTCTCTACCACTCAGGTCTTCCATCACTCTCCATCCGTCAGCCCTTCGAAAAAGGCTTCCTGAGACCAGGGTTATGTCAGGGATAGAGTATCCAAAACCCTTCTTTCGATATGTAGGGGTCGTTCCGGTGTTGAGGATGGTCAGGCCAATGCGGACTGCCATTTCAAGGACCAGTCTTCCCCGGTTCTTTGTTTGGGGCATACCCCATTCCACACCTCTTGCGTTTAAATCTCCGGCAACAATTAAGTGTCCGGTTATATCACGCAACTCATCCGCAAGGCCATCGAGCTTTTCCCTAAAGACAAGACTGTGTCGTTTGGCGAGATATTTGCGGCATTTTCACCCAGACGTAGCAACGTCCGACCCCGCTGCTCTCTGCGCGATGGTTGGGGTTAGCAATCCACATCGCGGCCGTGCCTGATTGCTCAACATGCCAGGTTTTCTTTGTTCTATAGGATTCACTGACGATGACAATGCCTGCTCTTTGTTCAAAAACCAATTGGTCCAGCAGGTCATCAGCTACCCTACTCCTGTTCATGTTGCCTCGTATAAGTTTAATCATATTCTCCGAAGCTTAGTCTTAGCCTCATCAAGGGCATCCCTGAAGGCCGTGCACGCTCCGACTCGGGCAGGTGATTGGAGTTTTTCTGGCCATATCCCGCCGCGCACAAGTAGCAGCTTGGACTTCCTTTACATGCAGAGGCTATGTGGCTCTGCTGACCACATTTCCGGCATGACCTGCTTCTGTCTGGGCCTTTGCATGTCGCCTTTTTGTGGCCATATCCCAGACAACGGAAACACCTTTGGACGTCCGCGCGCTTTTGGACACGGCAGATAATCCAACCTACTCCCAACTTCCCCTTTTCAATAAGAGTACGGCCTGGCAGTTCGTCGATTTCCACCACGGCCATTCTTTGTCCTCGCGAGTTTGTAGTGAGGAGAGAGACGCGAAGTTGGCCATTCATCTTTTCTCCTAATTCCTTCTCTACTTCTGGGACCGTGGTTAGGCAGTCCATGCCCAGAACTTCTAGACTTAAACATCTAGTAAGGATGCGGGCGTCCCCAAGCTGGCCAATGGCAGTGCACACATTTTCCGTAAGTGCTGAGTGGTCGCCACAGAGCTCCATCTCGATAGGAACGCCGCCTTCGCGGGTTTTCCGAACAGATCGAATTACGGTCTCCGTCCTCTCAGGTTGGAGCTTACCACGTATCGCTCCCAGCACTTCTGCATAGGTTTTGCCTTCAGTTGGCTTAATGATAAGTTTGGCAAGACTTATCTTTTTTCTCACCCTCATCTTTTTTTGCGGCTGGTCACCTCGCCCTTATTGACCAGGGGTACATCTGGCGCTGGCCCTAGCTTGGGCTCTCTGCGTTTATCAACCGTTATCCATTGATTATTTGGTGCGGTTTTCTGCGCTTTTTTCTTATCTGGCTCGCATGTAGGGGAGTCGGATAGAGGTCAAGCTCTCTTTTGCAAGCCAGGGCAGTTTTCCGCTGCTCAGAATCGGTAGACTATATTTAAGCTCTCCTCGATTTGGGCCATACCCGTTTTTATGTCCATGGACACATTCTTCTGCTCGGAGACAGCACTCTGCATCTTCTTTAAGACGAGCCGAATCTGGGCCAATTGCTTATCTTCAATGCCTTCGCAAGTTCCCAAGCTTGCGGTGACATGCTGGTCGCTGCTTGCAGCAACTGGTGTATGATGACGACCGTCCTGGCTGACGGGAGTTGTCGTTTGGAAAGCTATAGCCTTCTGCGCCACGACGGCAGCTTTCTCCGTGCTCGTGGTGCCGGCTTTTGCCTGCAGAGGAGTTTGTGGCGGGGAGCGCGCAACTGTACCGCTCTTTCTGAATGCGCTGCATTCTCCCTCCAGAACATCTACATCTGTTTCATTTGTCTTTGTTTGTTCATTTCAATTGGGTGTCAGCATCAAGCCGCTATCTCCGCACGTAGCACAGTCGCTTTTAAGTGTCCCGAAGTTCCCTTCTCTCAAAGGAGCAGGCCATCGCGAGGGTTGTCACAAGTCCTTATGGGATATTGTGTTCAGAGCCAAGACATCGCAAAACCAGGAGTAAATCTCAACTGCCAAGGTTTTACGAAACGGAGGCGATTGCAACATTAGCCCACCTGCCATTTCTAAGAGGTGTCACCCTCACATACTAAAGTGGCGGAATACTTCTCTCACCAGCCCAATGTCGAACTAATCGTTACATGATCCAGTATGCCATGAACAGGATCTAACTGGTCTCAAACCTGGGATGCTTTTTGGGAGGCGGCATCTGTTCGCCCGGACACAAGATTCATCAAGCATTTCTGATCTTTTAAATCAGTCCCTCGTCTCCTGCCGCTCTTGGTCTGGGACTGCTTATTGGTTATTCGCAGCTAACCTACTTTAGCTACTTTAAAAACTAGATATGTTTTAACCAAAGCTAATTTTAGAAATAAATATCATGGAAAAGTCAACTTGGCCAATATATAGAGATGACCTAAGGCGTAGCGTTGAACACTTTAATGATACTGCTTATAATTTCTTTCAAAAGTGTGTACCAAAATGTAATATTGTTCATGAAGAGCCAACACGGTTATGGTTTACTAAAGAGCTCACAAGATTAAAAATAAAAAGTCAATTTTTTTGTAAACTGTATAAAAGAACGGCCGCTGTGGTGTAGTGGTAAGCAGTGCGCGCTTCCACTCCGCAACGCCTGGGTTCAAACCCTGGTCAAAGCAACATCGCAAAAAATATAGAAAAAAGGTTTTTTCTTAACAGCGGTCGTCCCTCGGCAGGCAATGGCAAACCTCCGAGTGTATTTCTGCCATGAAAAACAGCTTCTCATAAAAATACAATCGCCGTTCGGAGTCGGCGTAAAACTGTAGGTCCCTCCGTTTTGTGTGACAACATCAAGGCGCACGCCACAAATCGGAGGAGAACCTCGGCCAAACACTAACATATGTGTAAGCGCCAATCTATTATTATTATTATAAAAGAACGGGCTTGCACAGTTTTTTGGCTACTTTGTATTTAAAAAGAAATTACCTATAATACCCGTATTTAACTTGTCATTAAGACAAGACATTTTGCCGCCAGCCTGGAAGGAATCTTTCATAATACCCCTTCACAAAATCGGAAGAAGGTCTTCTATAGAAAACTATCGAGGCATAGCGAAACTCCACGCAATTCCAAAACTATCCCTGCAAAACACGAATGACAGAAACTGGAACACATTCACAAAAATTTTCGATTGTCACTAATACCTAAATTGTACAGAATTCGCTATGAGAAAAGCTTAGAATGAAACAACATAAAATGTATCAACTGTTTTAATATATCTTATTCACTCGCACACGTTGCATGCATACGGATGGTGGAATTTTGGAAAAAGAAAAATTAACAAAACACAGCCATCGTAAGTCGTAATTAATTTGTGAATTGTGCGGCTTGGCCAGCCATTTTTATAAAAATTTCCTTCAGCGGTGGAAAATAACTGTGTATATCTAATGCACCTTTTATTGTTCAGTTGCAATTACAAATTTGTGAATTGTGCGGCTCGGCGTTCGACTATTTTTTTTTTTAATTTCATTCAGCGGTGGAAAATAGGCTTTGTATGCTTTTGTTCCAATCTTAGAAGTAAAGACCGCGATAAATATTATTATAAAACTGTGTATATTTAATGCATCTTTTATTGTGCAGGTGCAATTACAAATTTGTGAATTGTGCGGCTAGGCGTTCGGCCATTTTTATTAAAATTTCATTCAGTAATGGAAAATAAGAAATCCACAGTGAGTACTTAACTCAGAATCGGCAGTTAACTACATCTTTTTGTATTGAAGATCTGTAGTTAACTGCCGATTCTGAGTTAACTGCACTGTGAATTTGGCCCTAACTGAAATTAATGTTTAATGTCTAACCTAACCTACATGTGTATGTACATTAGACTGCATCACCAAAAAAAGTTGCGGTTTTTGCGGCGGGATTACAAAATCTAGTATATATACACATATATATAACAATATATATATATATATATATAACAAGTATATATATAACAAGTATATATATAACAACTATATATATAACAAGTATATATATAACAAGTATATATAACAATATATTTCGGAAAAATATTTAGACTTTCGTGAGCTGCACCGGGTTGAAAATACCTCTAAAAATTGAGTTTTTTATGAATAAAAATAGTTTCTTAATGGATTTTTTGGAAAAAATCTCCTCAGATGACCAACCAGTTAAGGCTGGAGAAATCTACATAGAAATATTAAAAATGTTTATTACCGGAATCATAATAATGAGATTTTTGATGCTGCTTTTTAACTTGTTTCAAAGATTTGTGTAAGAAAAACTTGAACAACTGCTCTAAAACTTTACCGATATAGACTTATGAGCAGGGAACGGATTTTTAGGACCTAAAAACCTATAAAAAAGCAAAATAAAATAACGAAATAGGCTGGAAAAGGCAAAATAAAATAGCGAAAAATGCAGGAAAAGGCACTAGGTATTGCAAAAAAGGCAAAAAAAAGGCAAAACAAAATAGCGAAAAAGGCAGGAAAAGGCACTAGGTATTGCAAAAAAAGCAAAATAAGGCACTAAAAAAAGACAGAAAATACGAAGAACTATCAAAAAATACATTTATTTTAGACATGTTTATATTACAAGTAAAAAGAGAAAAACTATGAACTAGTTTCATTATATGAAAAATTTGTACTTTGAATCTTTGACTATTTTATCCTTTCGAGTTTCTAACTAATAAAACTTTAATCTGTATAGTTGTAGTAACATTGAACCACAAGATGCATTTTGAAGTTTTCTGGCAGCATTTTCATTCGATTTTCGCGAAGAAAAGCCTTGAATTTACTAAATGTGCGCTCGACGTAAGTTGATACAAGTGGAGCCCAATTTAAATATGGAACGTTTGAAACGGAATAAGGGCGTTTTCCTCGCCCTTTACAATTTTATCCACACCCCTTATTGTCTCCAAGCCTACGTTAGCTGAGAAAACGGCTTTGAATTTTTCCAACACCAATTTGGCAAGAGGTCCCTGCGCTTCTATAAGCCGCATGGGCATGTGTATATTTTTTAATCTTAAAAAAAAAAATTGTAAATGCTATAATCACTTTTTTAAAGGTAGAAAGGCAAGAAAAGGCAAATATCTTAAAAAAGGCAAAAAAAGGCATATATCTTAAAAAAGGCAAAAAAGGCAACATCAAATGTGTATATATGGAATCAGGGAAAGCTACATCGTGGACATTCTTAATCGAATATACTCTATCCTCTATCTCTTAAGCAGAAAAAAAGGCAATTTCCATAAAATCCGTTCCCTGCTTATGAGATATCAGTGAAAAGGTATTTTCCTACCCTTTTTATTTCTTTGCTAAAAAACTCATTCACATCCCAATTTTTTCTTTATAAAATACCAACACATCTTCATTCAACACGGAATGACACTCGTTTATCTTACCTTCCTCTTTCATACTTTTATTAAAAATTTCCTTATTCGCAAAGAAAGTCTAAACTGGTGAGGTTTGGCTGAGTTATTCAAGTTTTTTTTTTAAACCAGTCTTTGAAAAAAGTTCAAAAACAGCATGAAAAATCACAGTATTATGATTCCGTAGAAATTTTTTTTAAAATATTTGTATGCAAGTTTTTCAAGCTTAAACTGTTTAGTCATCTGAGGTAATTTTTTTCAAGAAAGATTTAAAAAAACTTTATTAATAAAAAAACTTTATTTTTGGAGGTATTATCAAATCGGTCCAGCTCACGTAAATCTTAATATTTTTTCGAGATATTTTGGTGGAAGTCTTAAAATATAATAGATTTTATAATTCCAGTGGAAAAACAGTACCTTTTTTTTTTTGTTTGGGGGGTGATGCAGTCTAATGTACATATGCAACTGAATCGCCTAATAATAGGTTTGCATTTAAGTAGATTATCCTCATTATCGAGCTTAACTCCGTAATTTCTAATTAACAAGAGAGACTAGCCTTACAAAATTATAATTGTAAAATAATCTCAGGTAAAACTGATAACTTTTCGGTGTCCAACCTAGTTTTATCCATTATATTTGCGAAGAAGAGGAGAAATTCCGAATGTAAAAATAAACAAAAATGGACGCTACCAAGGAAAATAGTTTTGTAAAAGTATTTTAACTAAAATATTAAGTAAAAGTATATTTAAACTAGATCGCCATCACCCGCTTCGCTGAGTGTATGAAATCTCAACATAGTTAAACTATGCCAAAACCAGGAGATTTTAAATTATTTTAACCATATAAAAAATATTTTCAAACCAAAACTTTCTTAAACTTCTCTTTTGTGATACTTTTGCAATTTACTTATACCCTGAATTCAAATAGAAATAGATAAAAAAAAGCGCACGACCCCCTTATATGTAGTTTAGAAATGAAGCCTTTTCAAATCCGTTTCGATGGATAACCCTATTGTAATACTTCATTGAAATTATTGAATAGTATTAATTCAACTTTCTTAAAAGTTGGCACCCTTTTTAAACCTCTTTCGTCTCACACTCATATTGTGATACATGCATATGCAATCAAATTACCTAATTCCTATAACTAAAATTGAGTTTGAATTTTCAAATATGTGGAAATCCTGCTAAACAAATGTAGCTTAGAAAGCCTTTTCAAGACTCAACCGTCCTTCATGTAGTTTAGAACTAAAACCCTTTTCAAAAACAGTTCGATTTACACCCCATATTGCAGCAATTCATTTAAATTAATTGAATATAATTTTTAATCCGGTGGCAACCCTTTTAAAACCTCAATACTATTCTAAATTTACAACCTGAAGGTTTCTCTACAATCTTTCGTTTGACACCAATTTTTTTATTTTTCAGATAACTTGCGAATAATTTATTTAAATTTGACTTTTCAAACTTGTGGCAAAACTTTTCAAAATATTTTCAAACCACAACTTTTTAATCCTCTTGACATCCATTTAAATTATATTTTCAAATAAATAATTCCCTTAATTCAAGTTGAATTTGAATTTTTAAACAGGTGGCAACCCTCCTCCATGAGAGTGGAAGTGATTTTATATGTCTCCATACCAAGTTCCACTACTCTATAATTTTCTATATTTCCTGCGATATGCAGTATGAAAAATTCCGTGTGTATGGGAGGTGCCACGCCCTCTTGTACAATCGCGATTAAATCTATACTATATTTTAAGTTCGGCTAAATGACACCAGTGTACAAAATATCATAACGATCGGTTGAGTAGTTAAAGCGCGAAAGAATAACAAATAAACAAACTCACTTTCGGATTTATAATATTAGTAAGGATAAGGATTGCTTAATATGTATAGCAGCAGAAGTGATCACGGTGGCACAGAGAAGAAAATTTACTTTTCCTGGAGTTGTGAGAATAACAAGCACAACAAATTTAACGGCTAATAGTCTGAGATTTGCCTATGTAAACATGGTGATTAACAAACGAGCTTTAATTGAGATTACAATATATTCTGCTTAGCTGCCCATCCTTCTTTGCACGAAAAACTTGTGCTTCTTCTTCTTCTCCAGCGGAGCCGCGGTATTTTAATTCGCTGCACTATGTCCACGTCGTTGTAAAGCTCATACAGCTCATCGTTCCATCGTCTGCGGTACTCGCCGTCGCCAACGCGTAAAGGCCCGTAATTCTTCCGCAAAATCTTTCTCTCAAAAACTCCAAGAGCCGCCTCATCGGATGTTGTCATTGTCATGACTTATAGAGCGTGGTTTTCGTACGTCGAGAGAGGACTTTACTCCTGAATTGCCTACTCAGTCCAAAGTAGCACTTGTTGGCAAGATTGATTCTGCGTTGGANCGATTTTTGAGGAGATGCCAAATTCAGACATAGCAGCGTATAGACAACTCCTTTTAGTGCTGTCAAAAGCGGCCTTAAAGTCGACAAATAAGCGGTGAGTGTCGATCGTTTTCTCGCGGGTCTTTTCCAAGATTTGGCGTATTGTGAATACCTGGTCTATGGTGGATTTGCCAGGTCTAAAGCCACACTGATAAGGCCCAATCAGTTCATTGACGGTGGGCTTCAGTCTTTCACACAATACGCTCGATAAGACCTTGTAACCTATGCTTAGAAGGCTGATCCCGCGGTAGTTGGCGCGAATGGCGGGGTCACCTTTCTTGTGGATTGGGCAGAGCACACTTAAATTCCAGTCGTCGGGCAAGCGGTCATCTGACCATATTATGCACAAGAGTTGATGCATGCACCTTATCAACTCCTCGCCGCCGTACTTGAATAGCTCAGCTGGCAGGCTGTCAGCTCCAGCGGCTTTGTTGTTTTTCAGCCGCGTTATTGCTATACGTACCTCGTCATAGCCAGGCGGTGGAACGTCGACTCCGTCATCATCGACTGCGGGCTCGGGTTCTTCTTCTCCACAACTTTCCGTGCTGCTACCATTTAGTAGGGCGGAAAAGTGTTCCCTCCATAATTTAAGTACGCTCTGGACATCAGTTACTAGGTCGCCATTATTGTTCTTACAGGAGTGCGCCCCGGTCTTTAAACCATCCGTAAGTCGCCTAACTCTCTGGTAAAAATTTCGGGCATTCGTCCTGTTGGCCAGCATTTCAAGCTCTTCGCACTCACGTATTTCGGCTTCCCTCTTCAGATCCCTATAGCGGTCCCACATAGCGCGCGTTGCGCCCGATCGCAGCGTGGCCCTGTAGGCGGCATCTTTTTTCTCTGCAGCTTCCTGACACTCCTCATCGTACCAGTTGTTCTTTCGGGCTCGCTGAAATCCAATTACTTCTTCGGCGGCGGTACTTATTGAACGAGGAATGTGGTTCCACTGCTCGCATATGTCGGTTTTTTGAAGAGTGCTCTCTGAGAGCAGGTGTGAGAGTCGAGTAGCGAAAGCGCTGGCTGTCTGTTGTGATTGCAGCTTTTCGACGTTAAGCTTTCCTTGCATATTTGGGCGCACACTTTTTCCTGCACAGAGGCGGGTGCGTATCTTGGCTGCAACAAGATAGTTGTCCGAGTCGATGTTTGGGCCTCGGAGTGTGCGTACGTCTAAAACACTGGAAGCGTGCCTTCCGTCTATCACAACATGATCGATTTGGTTTCTCGTTTTTCGATCCGGAGACAGCCAGGTAGCTTGATGGATCTTTTTATGCTTGAACCTAGTACTGCATACTACCATGTTTCGGGCCCCGGCGAAGTCGATCAGCCTCAATCCGTTGTCGGACGTTTCGTCGTGGAGGCTGAATTTTCCGACGGTGCTTCCAAAGATCCCTCCCTTGCCCATCCTGGCATTGAAGTTGCCCATCCTGGCATTGAAGTCGCCAAGCACGAGTTTGATATCATGGCGGGGGCAGCGCTCATAGAAGAGATTCTTAGATGCCTCATCCTTCTCTTCCGTCGGGGCATGGGCACAGATGAGCGAGATGTTGAAGAATCTCGCTTTGATGCGGATTGTGGCTAGACGCTCGTCCACCGGGGTGAACGACAGTACTCGGCGACGGAGTCTCTCTCCCACCACAAATCCAACTCCGAATTTGCGCTCCTTTACATGGCTGCTGTAGTAGACCTCACAAGGCCCCAGACATTGCTTGCCTTGCCCCGTCCAACGCATTTCTTGGATGGCGGTGATGTCAGCTTTTGTCCTTACGAGGACATCAACCAGCCGGGCAGAGGCACCTTCCCCATTAAGGGTCCGGACATTCCAGGTGCATGCCCTCAAATCGTAGTCCTTTAAACATTTGCCGTGGTCGTCATCAAAAGGGGGGGTCTCATCCGAGGCTTTGCCTTGCTTCTTCACTGGAAGTGGTTTTTACGTGGCGGGTCCCAAACCCAGCGCACAACCCATTGCAGGGAAGGGGGTGGTTTCGCAACCAAATACACGTTTATATAGCGAGCCGCTTGCTCCAAGCAGACACCCGCTTGCAGCCGCACCTACTGGTGAACAGACGTTGCAGACTTCAGTGAGCTCTTAAACCGAATAAGTCGGAGTGGCCCCACCGAAGCTCCCTCTCTTTCTGCCGTGACCCAAGGCTCCACTCGGATTGGTTACCGCATCTCGCACATGGGTTCACGTTGCCCAGAGTGCGCGAACGAGGACGCAAGAGTCGGGATTGAGTATAGCCATGCAACTGTAACTGCATACCCAGCGCAACGACTATACGCCATTGCATTGTGCGCTTTATCGAAAAAGCACTTAAGCGTATTTTCTCTACTACTTCAATTAGGAAGGTATCCGAATGAAGGTATCCCTATGAAACCAAATAATGGAGGAGCACTCTTACCACGTAGAAATTACTGCAAGAGAATTTTTTCCGATTGGTATCTAATTAGCTATATAACTACATAAAATAATTGCCGTTTTCGTTGTTCTGCGAGATGAGCAAAATAAATAATAGCTTGTAAAATTAGGGTAAGTGTAGAGCCAGTGCAGGTAAACGTAATACTTTCTTTGATAATTGATAATAGTTTTAAGGCAGGTATCGCTAATGGTATGTTGAATGCAAGTATCGGAGCAGTTTCCTTATAAATATTAAAAATAATGCCGTTGATGCGCATTTTGGGGTAGGTATCTTAAATGTGCACTTAAGCACAAAGGCAGCTAAGCAAAATATACTGTATATATGTTTATATGGAAACGTACTTTTAAACCTTGCCGTACGCATATGTTTACACATCAAATTTCATGAGTAACTAGTACATACCCACGCATTTTTTTAAATTTGATTTGATTTGATTGATATCAAATAACACACCTCTTTGAGGTCAAATTTTCGACGAATTTTCATGACGAAAATTATACAAATTTTTTAACTGTCCTGGAAACTGACGGAAAATAGTTTTATATATTCATAACGTTGCAAAGTTTGGTTTGTGCTTAGAAACACAAAATTAAAAAATCCGGGCATGAATCACGTATGACGATAATCGTCTGACGATATCGTGTTGGTGATTGTCTTGTCATGAAATCCAAAAATTGTTTGATCGTTTGTGCGCCATCTATAACTCGATTCCAATTTTGCTTCACGTAACAGTTTGAAATACCACGTAGTATTAAATAAAATAAACGTGCGTTATTGCACGATAGTGAATTCAGTATCGTTTAGAAGAAAAAACAGTTACACCCATATTTACATAATTACTTAAATTTTTTAATAGTTTTTCTAATCCTTTATCCTTACAATAAAAAACATATGCAAAAACATTTTTTTATATTGTTTCTGACAGTAATTTCTGGCAGTTTGTTCAATAAATTTGTTTGCCTCAACTTAAATTCCGGCAGTATTAATATATCTGTGGTCATAAGCAATAACCGCCTAAGTCGAAAAACCTGAATTCGAGAAAAAACGTGTTAGACATTTGGATTGTAGGGTTATCCTTATGGGAAACCAAATATGTCGTCTATAACTCTTTAAATAGCGTAGCTGGCGAGATGGGGATTTCACATACACATGGAATAGTAGTTGCAGAATACGATAGCATATATAACTCAATTCTTTCTTAAGTCGACTTATGTGGTTATTGCTTATTGCCACAGATATATCCTCCTTTGGATTCCTTAAAGAAGGTGGCTATTAGTAGTTGACTGAAAATTGCGCTTGCATTACCGAACGGAGCAAATTATTCACAATTTTAATGTTTCAATTAACCACCGACATAAAATCAGAGACTTTGTCAGCTGACACAACCTATCTTATGAGATTTTTGTGTTACCCACCGCAGGACCGTGATGTAGCCGTTACCCGTAGAGATTCCCTCTCTCTATCAACAGCAATATGATATGTTGATATGTACGGAAGGGCGCTCCGTTGGTGGGTAGCTGAACCATAATAATCATTTGAGTAGGAACATAAATGGCCTGTAGGCAAAAAGGAATCTTTTTACAAAGTACTGCATCGTCCTTTTAGATGATGCATTAAAAGATGCATGTATTTTTTAACAGAAATGTTCTTCGAAAGTATCGTATACGTTCAAGTATGCTTTAAATGTCGCTAATAAATTAAACCACTGTCAGTTTATCTCCAGTGTTCTCTCTGCCTCCTGTAACTAAGCGCCCATTATTATAAAGAGAATATCCATTATGTTCTCTTTACATATCTTAGCCTCCACATATTCCAGCTGAAGCATTATCTAAGGAAAAAAAAAAATGTATTCACAAATATTTTGGAGACCACTAGACCCAAATTTGCTTAGCTACCTTACTGCTATAAAGTATAATAAGAAAGATAAAAATGTGCTATAAATAACAAAAAAAAAAAATAAAAATAAAAATCTTGTCACTATGAATTGAACGCGAAACCAACAATGTGGTAATCGAAAAGGCATCCATTCGGCTACAGTAGCTATTGACACAGCAGGGAAAAAATGAATTCTTGAATTTATTTTCAAAATTTTTATTTTATTAAAATTTCAAATTTTCACAAAAAAAAACCGTCAAACTGTTGACGACACTACGATAGTCGACGCGATAGTAAGCAAGCAAAATACATGAATCAGTACTTTGACGATATCGTTTTTTCAATATCGTTTCAACGACTATCGTGTCTAAAGTTACGTGATGCATGCCCAGAACTTTAGCAGTGATTCGTATGAATAAAAATATTTTCCGCCATTTTCCAGGGCAGTTAAAAAAATCGTATAATTTTCGTCACAATTTCGTGTTTCTAGTTCAGCTTTCGTCACTGGAAAATTTTACCTCAAAGATGTGTTTTAGTTGATTTTATGGACTGTTTGCCAAGGTGTGACGTATCGGTTTAGAAAAGCTCTCATAACTGATAAACTATCAGTGCAGATCATGGTCATAGTTTTCGACTTTATAGCAACCAATGCAGCTTGGTATATTATGTATAGCAAGAGACTCGGCAATGAAAGCTTTGCAAAATTCATTTAAATGTTTGTTAATTAGGTTATGCCTTGTTCATTGAATACGGCATAAGCTGTGTTCTCGTTATCCGTTTTTGAACCATCTGTATACATAAGTTCCCTATTATCCTGTTCAGCTATCTGCCTCTTTTAAATGCAAAGAATATAAATAAAATAAATAAAGTCAAAGGACAGCACCTTGAGAAAGTCATTTGAAATAAGGTATGGATGGTCATCGTACTCATAGTACATGTGAAAGCTTTGAAACTTTTATTTATGTGGTTTTGTTATGTATCGAACTATAGTTTCATCAAAATATGTAACATGGGAACCCTAGTTGGTAGATCTCCAAAGTGGTAATTTATGTAATGTAACTGCAGCGATAACAGAGCATCAGAGAACCAGCAGTCAATCAGCCGCGTCGTCGCATAATATGTAGCAGCAAAGAACCAGCAGTCAGTCAGCAGAGTCGCGGTATAACTAGGTAGCAGCAGGGAGTCAAGAGTGAGTTGTTTCTGATAATCGAAGGCAGTCACTCTGCAGAGCGGTTGTTAAAAGGGTCGTCGTGAAGTCCAGTTGTCGTTTGTCTTTATACGTACCATTTACTATTAATTTAAATTCAAACATATATGTCACTCGAACCTAATTATTGTATTTGAACTAACTTAGATATACGATTTTAATATTAACTACACTAAAAAGTGTTACATTTGGGGGCTCAACCGTACACATCTAATACATAAAAAAACCCAACGGTTGCAAACGTCGCTATATTTATGAGCAGAAGTTAATGAGTTCTATTGAACACGAAGAACTGAAGACAGTTACCGATATAACGAATCCGCCTACGACAGAAGGACAATCAAGGTCAAAGTATAACACTAGATCATCGCAGAGAAGTGCAAAAATGCACGAAACGGACAATGAGCAACCGAAAGGTCTAGCGGAGGCCATTGGAAGTCAAATAGGAAGGCAGAGTAAAGAGAAAATTGAGAGTACAGCAGAAAAGCAGAACAGAAAAAGGGCAGAAAAAATAGCGGAAAATAACCAAATGCTTCAGCAGTTAGTTCAATTGTTAACCCTTAAAATACAAGCTGACGAAGTAAGACAAAACAACACGAGAATAGTGGCGGAAGATTTTGCGAAGATTATTCCGGAGTTTGATGGTCATAACATGCCGATAAAGCAATGGTTCAACAATTTCGAAATCAATGCGGCGGCATATGGACTGGACACAAAACAAAAGTATGTCCAAGCACGTGCGAAAATGACCCGCACCGCTAAACTTTTTTTGGAAGGAACATTTGTGTATGAATACGCCGAACTTCGTAAGCTGTTGGAAGAAACCTGAAGACGAGAGTTTCCGTGAGTATATTCTGCAGATGAAGAAAATCGCATCTCTTGGTGTAGTTGATACTGCATCAGTAGTTCGTTACATTGTTGACGGACTAAACTTAAAAACTGATTTTAAGTACAAGCTGTATGGCTGCAAAACCTACAAAGAACTGCAAGAAAGTTATGATGTTTACGAACGTGTTGCTGAAAGCGGAACCGGTGAAAAAGCTGAGAAGCAGAAACAAGCATTTAAGAAAAGTTGGCAAATGCAGGCAAATAACGAAAGAAGGCAGCACTGCTATAATTGTGGATCGGTAGACCATTTACGCAAAGATTGCAAAGTGGGTACAAAATGTTTTCGCTGCAATCAGAGTGGCCATATGTCAAGAAGTTGTCCGAATTCAGCGGCTAATGTCAGAATAGTGCAAAATTCAAAACGCCTGAAGAAGATTAAAATAAACAATGTGGAGGTAAACTGCCTGGTTGGCACGGGCGCAGACGTCTCGATCCTAAGACGACATAATTGCAGCAAAATGAACATAAGCGGCGTACATGGCAGCGCCTCCAACCTACGAGGTTTTGGGTAATAAACTTATTCGACCTGTTGGCTGTTTTGTAGCAGACGTTGATGTTGATGGTATGCAGACGTTACACAAATTTGTTGTGGTGGCCGACAGAGACATTGAGTACGACGCATTATTGGGTTACGACTTTATTAGCAAATTTAATTTCACATCGACGTTGGGCGGATATAAGTTTTTGCCCCTGCTGGGGGAAGAAACTTTCGACAACACAAATCAGCTAAGTATATATAATGTAGTAGAAACATATAATGATTTTGATGTACCCCTACAGTACAAGCAAGATGTGCGCCTAATGATTGAGAGCTACCAACCGGCCGAAGTTACTGCCGAGTGCCCAGTAAAATTAAAGATAATACCCGACGGAAACATTGTACCATTTCGACATTCGCCAAGTCGCCNAGAGAGCTACAAACCGGCCGAAGTTACTGCCGAGTGCCCAGTAAAATTAAAGATAATACCCGACGGAAACATTGTACCATTTCGACTTTCGAAGAATTTTTCCACGTCCCAATTGAGGAAAGTAGCCGCAAATTTACCGCTTTTATTACGAAGGATGGACTTTTTGAGTTCAATCGCGCTCCGTTCGGGTTCTGCAACTCACCCGCCGTTTTCATACGTTTCATAAACCATGTGTTTCAAGGTCTCATGAACGAGGATATCCTGGATTTGTACATGGATGATATTATCATTCATGGAGTGACGGCGGACGAATGTCTTGCGAAGATGCGAAAAGTTTTCGACACAGCGGCAGCTAACGGCCTGAAAATAAAATGGAAGAAATGCCACTTTCNATCAAGGTCTCATGAACGAGGATATCCTGTATTTGTACATGGATGATATTATCATTCATGGAGTGACGGCGGACGAATGTCTTGCGAAGATGCGAAAAGTTTTCGACATAGCGGCAGCTAACGGCCTGAAAATAAAATGGAAGAAATGCCACTTTCTGCAGACGAAGATTCACTTCTTGGGCCACACGATTGAAAATGGTAAAATATGGCCTGGCAAGGAGAAAACAAGTGCCGTCAGCAAATTTCCAGTTCCTCGAAATGTTAAAGCCGTGCAGTCTTTCTTGGGACTGACGGGGTTTTTTCGCAAGTTTGTGAACGACTACGCCCATATTTCCCGACCATTGACAAAGCTGCTGCGCAAAGACACAGATTTTCAAATGGGCGTAGCTGAATGCATTTCAGCGGTTGAAAGATGTCTTAGTTCGAGAACCTGTGCTGAAAATATACGACAGATACGCTAATACTGAATTGCACACAGATGCGTCAAAAGACGGATTTGGTGCAGCACTACTCCAATGGCAAGAGGGACAGCTCCATCCGTGCAGCGATAACAGAGCATCAGAGAACCAGCAGTCAAACAGCCGCGTCGTCGTATAATATGTAGCAGCAGAGAACCAGCAGTCAGTCAGCAGATTCGCGGTATAACTAGTCAGCAGTGAGTTGTTTCTGATAATCGAAGGCAGAAGGTCCAGTTGTCGTTTGTCTTTATACGTACCATTTACTATTAATTTAAATTCAAACATATATTTAACTCGAACCTAATTATTGTATTTGAACTAACTTAAATATACGATTTTAATATTAACTACACTAAAAAGTGTTACATATATGTAACTCCGGCTACGCCATCCACTGTATCTTTGCGCAGAACGCACATCGAAATTTACAAAAAGAGTGCATGGTTCAAACCGAATTTATTAATAAACCAGAGCTCGGAACCTTTTTTTTAAATTAAAGTTTAATCCTTTGACTACACGTGTATGTTAAAGTTTTACGATTCGGGTGATGCGTGTGTATACAAAAACACAAAATCATTGTACAAATAACAAAACCGTACCCAAGGTTCTCGATAAGGGGCATTAAACATTCTTTTTTGTTCGTTCATATAAAGCAGTGGATAAAAATATACGTATATGCGAAAGGCAAATTTATCTGTTAACAAGAACGCCACCAATATTTCTTGCAAACTTATCGATTTACATCCTTTTGCTTATATTTTATCTCGCGTCACACTGAATTGTTTTCGTACAAAATTACGCAAAAAAACTCTCAATTTCTTACTCGTTCGTTTTTAGGCATGCCATTGTTACGAATTTCGAAAGTTCGATTCGTAGCAAATACGAAAGTGTTGCAGAATAGGGGTGTATAATTTGGAATTTATGCCCTATTATTTTGACCATAAGTAATAATAATAATAGATTGGCGCTTACACATATGTTAGTGTTTGGCCGAGCTTCTCCTCCGATTTGTGGCGTGCGCCTTGATGTTGTCACACAAAGAGGTCTACAGTTTTATGCCGACTCCGAACGGCAATTGTATTTTTATGAGAAGCTGTTTTTCATGGCAGAAATATACTCGGAGGTTTGCCATTGCCTGCCGAGGGGCGACCGCTGTTAAACAACTTTTTCCTATATTTTTTTGCGATGTTGCTTGGACCAGGGCTTGAGCCCAGGCCCTGCGGAGTGGTAGCGCGCACTGCTAACCACTACACCAGAGCGACCATAAGTGTATGAGCTATATATAAATGTACCTAAAATGTATATAAATAAACATTTTTAACGATTTCACCACCAAACACCTTGTTATATTAATAGCAATTTTTTCTTTTAGGCGAAAATAAAGAGTCCACAGACTTTGGTAAGCAGTTTCTGGAACGCCGCAGTAGATACAAAAATTTACAACGTGCACAAAATGCTCACAATGACGATATGTGTAAGCCAGCACCAGCCATAACACCTTCTGGCAATGATAATTTCGACAATAAGGTAAAGTTTAGTTAAGTTTACGTGTTAGTATTTATTGAAAATCATGAGAAAATACCGTTTAGTCTACCAAATTTTATATTTATCAAACTAGAAGCGCTCAAGAATTTTTCGATATGGAGTTCTTACTTAGGCAAATCTTAACGTTGGAAAACGCAAATTTTTAAATAGAACACAAAAAAATAAATTATACATCAAATTGTTTGAAATCCATTGGGGAAACAATAAATTCTTATATGATTCATTTTTCTTAAGTGCTTAAAGAGTTATAAGTAACAAATATTCGAAAACTCAAAGTTAGCGATAGTTCTACAAAGCGAGGCTTTTGTCCGATTTAAATTCAAAACATTGTTTAAGAAGGTAGGACGGGCGCAATGTGTGTATCAAATTTGGTACAGATTGGTGAAGTGGTTTTCGAGATACACATACTTGACATAAGTGGGCTTGCCACGCCCGATTTCCAAAAAAGTTCACGAAAAAATAATTTTTTCTTAAGATCCATTGAAAATACTATTTTTGAGTAAATATTTGAAAATTACCACACTTCCAAAGATCTGAAGTCCATTGGATACACACATGGCCGTATTTTAGACAAGAATTTTTTTACGTAGTTAGCATATTCAACTAACTAAATTAAGAATGTTATCTATAGATCACACATAATTCCAACGTATTATGTTTTATAGGTCGATTATCGATAGCAACCCAACTTCAGTTGCGTTGCCAGTTGGCGAAACCAGAGTACGAAAACAAACCGAACGTATCACTACCACGGTCTTGTAGTAAATTGTTCCTGAGCGGTTCAGTTCTGCAGCTCTTATTATCTTCTCCAACATCAGATTAAAGAAGTCACATGAAAGGGAGTCGCCCTGTCTGAAACCCCGTTTTGTGGCGAACGGCTCCGAGAGGTCTTTCCCAATTCTGACGGAGCTGGTGGTATTGCTTAACGTCATTTTACACAGCCGTATGAGTTTTGAGACATAGCGGCAACTCCTTTTAGTGCTGTCAAAGGCGGCTTTACATTCGACAAGCAGGTGGTGAGTGTCGATCCTTTTCTCGCGGGTTTTTCCAGGATTTAGCGTACTGTGAATACCTGGTCTATGGTGGATTTGCCAGGTCTAAAGCCACACTGATAAGGCCCAATCAGTTCATTGACGGTGGGCTTCAGTCTTTCACACAATACGCTCGATAAGACCTTGTAACCTATGCTTAGAAGGCTGATCCCGCGGTAGTTGGCGCGAATGGCGGGGTCACCTTTCTTGTGGATTGGGCAGAGCACACTTAAATTCCAGTCGTCGGGCATGCGTTCATCTGACCATATTCTGCCCAAGAGTTGATGCATGCACCTTATCAACTCCTCGCCGCCGTACCTGAATAGCTGAGCTGGCAGGCTGTCAGCTCCAGCGGCTTTGTTGTTTTTCAGCCGCGTTATTGCTATACGTACCTCGTCATCATCGACTGCGGGCTCGGGTTCTTCTTCTCCACAACTTTCCGTGCTGTTACCATTTAGCAGGACGGAAAAGTGTTTCCCTCCATACTTTAAGTACGCTCTGGACATCAGTTAATAGATCGCCATTATTGTTCTTACAGGAGTACGCCCCGGTCTTCCGTAAGTCGCCTAACTCTCTGGTAAAATTTTCGGGCATTCTTCCTGTCGGCCAGCATTTCAAGCTCTTCGCACTCACGTATTTCGGCCTCTCTCTTCTTATTGCGGCAAATACGTCTCGCTTCCCTCTTCAGATCCTTATAGCGGTCCCACATAGCCCGCGTTGCGCCCGATCGCAGCGTGGCCCTGTAGGCGGCATCTTTGTTCAGTTGTTCTTTCGGGCTCGCTGAAATCCAACTACTTCTTCGGCGGCGGTACTTAATGAGCGGGAAATGTGGTTCCACTGCTCGCATATGTCGGTTTGTTGAAGAGTGCTCTCTGAGAGCAGGTGTGAGAGTCGAGTAGCGAAAGCGCTGGCTGTCTGTTGTGATTGCAGCTTTTCGACGTTAAGCTTTCCTTGCATATTTGGGCGCACTTTTTGTGCTGTACAGAGGCGGGTGCGTATCTTGGCTGCAACAAGATAGTGGTCCGAGTCGATGTTTGGGCCTCGGAGTGTGCGTACGTCTAAAACACTGGAAGCGTGCCTTCCGTCTATCACAACATGATCGATTTGGTTTCTCGTTTTTCGATCCGGAGACACCCTGACATTGAAGTCGCCAAGCACGATTTTGATATCATGACGGGGGTAGCGCTCGTACGTGCGCTCCAAGCGCTCATAGAAGAGATCCGTGGATTCCTCATCCTTGTCTTCCGTCGGGGCATGGGCGCAGATGAGCGAGATGTTGAAGAATCTCGCCATGATGTGGATTGTGGCTAGACGCTCGTCCACCGGGGTGAACGACAGTACTCGGCGACGGAGTCTCTCTCCCACCACAAATCCAACTCCGAATTTGCGCCCCTTTACATGGCAGCTGTAGTAGACGTCGCAAGGCCCCAGACATTGCTTGCCTTGCCCCGTCCAACGCATTTCTTGGATGGCGGTGATGTCAGCATTTGGCCTTACGAGGACATCAACCACCGGGCAGAGGCACCTTCCCTATTAAGGGTCCGGACATTCCAGGTGCATGCCCTCAAATCGTAGGCCTTTAAACGTTTGCCGTGGTCGTCATCATAAGGGGGGTCTCATCCGAGGCTTTGCCTTGCTTCTTCACTGGAAGCGGTTTTTACGTGGCGGGTCCCAAACCCAACGCACAACCCATTGCTGGGACGGGGGTGGTTTCGCAACCAAATACACGTTTATATAGCGAGCCGCTTGCTCCAAGCAGACACCCGCTTGCAGCCGCAACTACTGGTGAACAGACGCTGCAGACTTCAGTGAGTCCTTAAACCGAATAAGTCGGAGTGGCCCCACCGAAGCTCCCTCTCTTTCTGTCTTGACCCAAGGCTCCACTCTGATTGGTTACCGCATCTCGCACATAGGTTGCTCACGTTGCCCAGAGTGCGCGAACGAGGACGCAAGAGTCGGGATTGAGTATAGCCCTGCAACTGTAACTGCATACCCAGCTCAACGACTATACCCCATTGCACTCCAACAGTTTATTTAATAGCTTACTTATTCAGTTAGTTTAACAAAGAAAAATACGGTTGATGTAAAAAATTAGCTGCATAGTTTGTTTTGAAATTAGACAAATTGCGAACAGCGAGCGCGTGGCCGAAGAGTAATTTTGCGACTGATGTAGCAGACTACCGATGGACTTCGACATCAGTGCCATGTTGACACAGATGGAATGGAACGGAATGCTAACAAATTTTTTCTCAAATGTTTCTCAAACCGTTCTTAAATTGATAAACAATGTTTGAGAAAAATTTGAGAAAATGTTTAGTTTCAAATGATAAACAAGGCTGAAAATCAAATTGAGAAATAAGATTTTCTCAAACGTTTGAAAATTTTTGTTCCAGTGTTTGTTGGGTTTTTGATTTACATATATGGTGGATTTCATCGAATGAAATCCCCACGTCGTTTTATGAAAAAAAATATTACTCACGACTTTCTCCATTTCAGTGAGGATCTTTTTGTGTCTTTTTGCATTTCAGGTACATTATGATAATCGCTCATTTCCTAGAAAAGTGTCATAATAAAAAAAGCCAAAAATCGAGTTAAGTACGCCAAAATGCACGTTACCTATTTCTTATAATGTGTAAAAATTTCATAGCTGTAACGATTATCAGTAGTCATTAGAACAAAATATGTATTAACTTTTCCCCTGGGAGTATATGTAAGTTCCAAACTTTAATGCCGCTTTTCTTGAGTTTTTACTAATAAAAAATTCATTTTGATTCACCCACGTCAATATTGAAATTCATGTCCATCAAAATTTTCCATATCATCGTGAAATTATTAAATACTAGCTTTTACCCGCGGGTTTCACACCACGTCTTTATACAAATATGAAAAATACTTTATGTCAAGATGTTATATTTTATTTTTGCTCTAATTTTACTATAGCCGTGATAGAAGAATATGGTAGGACAGTTGTATAGCTTGGGTTTTTTGGAATGAAATGCAATACAATTTTTTTGGCACAGCAGGTGTTTTTATTTATTTTAAAATATTTCAAAAGAAGAAATACCAATGTTGTACTAAATACCTAAATTGTAACTATCTAATTTCTTACAAATAATAACTCTAATATTATTTCACAGCATGTTTTCATTATTTTTCATATATATATATATATATATATAATTTTTCATTTTCCAATGCAGTCATCATACATTTTATTTTTGATAAAGTTTTGGAATATGCTTTAGGGCATTCTTGTTTATTGTCATTGCAAAAGCTAAGCGAACAGGAAAATGAAGTATTTTAAATTGGAAAGGCATATCAAAAGGAAATAAAGGGGTTATGTGACTTGTGGTTCCGAAGTTATGGCTGATAAAAAATCCCACGCCTATATTATGTGCCACGCCCCCATTTACAAACTCATTTATACATACCTTACTATAAGCACCTACCATAGATATATCTGCATACCAAATTTCAAGTTCATGGGACTTATGGTTCCGAAGTTGCAGGCCTATGGGAGGTGCCACAACCCCTAGCAAAATTGACCCTTTTTGCAAATAAAACCATACCTATAACCCTCCCGGAGTAAAAAAATACGTGTGCAAAGTTTCATGCGATTCCGTGACGTGGTTCAAAAGTCATAAGGTAATAAACAAACAGGCATTCACATTTATATATGTATATAGATGTCTTTTAACCGTAGACCTACGGAAAAAAAAACTTCAAAATTCTACGTTGGGGGTCGTTTTCGACCCAAATATATTTTATGTTGATATAATGAATTAAAGTAAATATTTAAAGGATCATAAGCTTAATTTTACACATTCTTACGATTATCAAGACATTCAATGCAAATATTTCTGTTATGAATACGTTTACAAAAATTTTTTTTACACATGACACATGTCAATTCCGTCTTATTTTCGGAATGATGTTTCTTTTTCTGACACACAATAGTGACACCGTGCCCTTTTTTTTGGTGGCTCCGGGTGTTGCGGCTGTGAGCCACTCGGCTGGGAGTCTGCATTATCCATTACCAGGTTACCCGAGCCCCTTGAGGGGATTTCTCCAGTATAATTCTTCCTGTGTTCCATATATGGCTTTGCCAAGCTGAGTCCCAGTTCGCGTAAAAAAATGTTACGTCGGCCCTTATTTTGAGAATCCACCCAAATTTTGTTTACACTCATCCAAACAATTAAAGCATTTAAGGCCGAAATATCAACGATAGTGCTAAATACAGCCATTGGCCAGCGATTTGTTTTGCGTTTACAACTGTAAGTCGATAGCATTTTGTCAACGGTGTCAACGCCGCCTTTGGTTTTGTTGTAATATTCGATTATTTCCGGCAATTTTTTTGGTGGATCTCTCGTACTCTTAGTGTGGTGCATTGTGCTCTGCACTACAGTGCATTTATCCTTTCGTCCAATATATGAAACTAATGTAGTATTTTGCGTGAAAGCGAAAGTCGAAGTATAAACGGGAACCTTTTTGCATTCCAACAGTTGTGCGGGAATGCTGCGTTTGTTCTTACGCATTGTCCCCACCATTGTTAAATTTTTTTCAAGAAGTTTCTGGCCAAGCTCGAATGAGCTAAAAAAATTGTCAATAGTCACATTGTGGCCTTTCAAACCGGTTACAAGATCAAGTACAACGCGCTGTCCTTGATTCCTTTCGGGTTGGTTTCCCGGCAGTTTGCCCAAGTATGGTTGCATGTTCCATACATAGCAAGACTTTGAACATGCAAGCATCCAAAATTTTATACCATACCTTTCTGGCTTGCTCGGCATGTATTGGCGAAAACTGCTTCTTCCATGAAACCCCAAAAGCTGTTCATCGATCGTAACGCACTCTAGGGTTATAATACATTGGCAGCAGTTCCACCCATTTATCCCACAAGTTGCGTATTGGTGTAAATTTGTCAAAGTTGTCACAGTTGTTGCGGCGCGAAGTTGGATCATCAAACCGTATTATTCTGGTAATTTTTTGAAATGTTTCCTTAGACATTATAGATCGAAATATTGGTCTTCCATAAGTTGAACAGAAAAGGTCTTCAACGTTTTCATTTTTTGATCTAAAAATTGCATATGTATAACCATGAGTAAAATNGTGTAAATTTGTCAAAGTTGTCACAGTTGTTGCGGCGCGAAGTTGGATCATCAAACCGTATAATTCTGGTAATTTTTTGAAATGTTTCCTTAAACATTATAGATCGAAATATTGGTCTTCCATAAGTTGAACAGAAAAGGTCTTCAACGTTTTCATTTTTTGATCTAAAAATTGCATATGTATAACCATGAGTAAAATGAAACGGAGGATAATAGCTAGACATTTCATACTTATACACTCCCGCCATTAGCAAAACTGCAAAGTAAGCATGCAACAAGTCGCGATTTACTTCCTTGTGGTTTTGACCAAATATATGTTTGCCATAAGCGTTCGTGTTCTTCAAAATTATATTTTCAACTGGAGCAGGAAAGAACAGTAAAAATTCGTCTTTTATTGAATCTACACGAGCACTTGCATATCGTGTAACTCCTGGTCGCAAGCTCAAAACGTTGCAACTCCTTGCTCTCCTAGCTATATACAAGTATAGTCCAGAATGTAAACAATTCAAACAGGAAAATAATTACGAGTGCTTTACCTTCAATCAGGGGTGTTGTACTCCAAGATGTCCTATCTTTTGATATGAACGAATCAGAAGATTCCTCTGCATTTGATATTTCATCACTGTCGCTTTCAGAAGACTCGGTGAGTGCAGCACTGAGATTATCTTCTTCAGGTTCATATTCTGTATCACTTTCACTAAATAATTCACCACCATCACTTTGTTCATTTTCACTGTTTAGAAAATCTGCAATTTGTTCCGCAGTAAGTCGAGACATTTTTATTTTTCTTTTATTAGTGCTTTTGCAAAAAGTTTTTCAATTGTCAAATGTCTTGGAATGCCAGCTGATCAAAGAATCAGCTGACCTAATTAGTGTAACCAACAATTACAAAAAAAAAAATCCTCATTTGGAAATTTCTGCAACAAAATAGCAGTTTTTAAATGATATCTTTATTCGCTCTTCGGTAAAATATAAGGTAAATTCAGTTCGGGTCGAAAACGACCCGAAGCGTAGAATTATGGAGTATTTTTTTCAGGACGAAACAATGACGGCTAGCAATATGCTTTTTACGTAATTTCGTTCATTTCAAATAATAATTAAATGTGAAAAACTTTCAGACTTCTAATTCCACTACGCATAGAGTTATATATACTCAAAACAGATGTTCGGGCCTTTTTCGACCCCAACGTAGGTCTACGGTTAATAGCATATTCCCTAGTTTTTTTAAAGGTCCTACTACAAAAAAGGCATTGTATGCCACCAAAAGAATTTTCAATAAATGTACACTACAGGGCTGCATGAATTTATTAAAACTTCTAGCTAAGCAGAGTACAGTGGATTTGGATATTTTACTTCACTACTATTTTTGTAAGTTATGAATATTCATTTTGTTTTAAATTTTCTACCTTCACATGGAATAATGTGAATGAATGAAAGAAAAACATTGAAATCGTTCAAACTCATTTCGGTAAAACAAGTGTGTTCGTATTGTAATAGGGAGCGCTGCAATACATACATACCCTGCAAAAAATGGGACTAAGCCGGGATGACTCCGGGAGCAATCGCAAAGGAACATGCGACTAATACCACTTTTGATCTCTTTATATGGAATGAACTGTTCGCTTTTGTTCGAGCATGTCCTATGAAGAGACTAATTGTTCACTTTTATACCCGAAAGGGTATAAAAATCGACTAGTCACTTTTAAAAAATAAAAATAAAAATTTTCGCCAGCTGAGATTCGAACCGGGTTGCTCAGTTTGGTTAGGCGAATACTCTCTCTGTGTGCCAACGCCGCACATGAAATTTCATTGACTAACTGCCATACCTAAACAAAAGCGTCAGCGTTGTCTGGCTGTCAAAATATTCTCATGCCCATACAATTTGTATGAAGCATACCGAAACAACGCGGCGTCAACGCTGAGCGGTTGGAAAATCCGATTTTGACAGGGCGTTGGTATTGAAGTTGGCTGCAGAAGAGGGCGGAACTGTCATTTTCGTGCTACACACAAACAAACCTATGCTTATTGTTGGTGTTATTTCTGCGTTTGACGTAGCGTTGACGCTTTTGTTTAGGTATGGCACTTCGGCGCTAACGCTAAGCGTCAGAAACCGCTCCGCCCAACGCTTTTGTTTAGGTATGGCAGTTAGTGCGTAAATATCATTAAATCGTTAATAGTACCCGTTAGAGATGAGTTGGGGACTAATTGATCTCCAATTATACCCATAAGGGATGAGCCGAGACTAATAGATGTCCATTAGTACCCATATGAGACTAGTTGCGACTAATAAATGCCCAATCGTACCCGATTGAGAGTAATCTCGGACTACTCTCTTTAGAGATTAGTCACACAATTTTTTGCAGGGTATGTATGTTTGTACATATCATCGTAATACTTACAAGTATGGAATCCTATGCCCCTTTCTGTCTATTCTCTTTCTAACAGCGGACGTGCCCGCCAAACTGAAAAGCATGATGGCGGCAGTGTTTGACAGGCACGTTCAACGATGCGAACCGTAATGGAAGGTAAGAAATGGAAGATGGATGACATGAGAATGAAAGAATTATGAAATAGAAAAATGTCGAACCAAAACGAATTTCAAAAATCTGACAATGCGAATGACGTCAAAATGAAAGAAATACAAAATAACGAAATGTCGAAACAGAAGAAATAGATGACAGGCACGGGTTTCGTACAACAAAAAGAGTGGTTGTGTTGCGCCATTCAATATTAAAAAAAATTTTAATGTGGTTAAATACGCTTTTTTATTAAGTTGAAAAAACTACATATTTCGCCAGCCAAAAAGTGTTTAAATAAATATATAGCATCTTGCTATAAGATTTATTTATAAAAACGGTATATGCTTATGGCCTTATTCATAAAAAATAAAATAGATTTAAAGAGCTCTATACAGTAACATTAAAAAAAAAATAGATTTTTTTACTTTTTAAGCATTTTGGTATAACATTTAACTTAACTTTTTGTGCACCCATCTCTTTATGTGTTTATTATTCTCAAATTTTTCTTTCCTTAATACTCATTTGACTAAGTTTCAATTACACCTAGTAAAAATCATGATAAAAACATTAGAAAGTAAAACCATTCTCTCAATCAGTAATGGGCAAAATTGTATTTACTAAGTATTAAGTACTAAGTATAAAAGTATTTAGGTATTTTGTGTTGTTGTAAGTACCAAAGTACTATTTACTTAGGTATTTAGGAGCTGCTAAATACCCAAGTACTATTTACTTAGGTATTTAGGAGGTGCTAAATACCCAAGTACACAATACTTAGGTATTTAGGAGCTGCTAAGCCGAACATTAAATACCCGGCGCAAGTATTAAATATATGTTTTTTCACCTTTCCGAAACCTTCCGCTAGATGGTAAGCCGGGGTGTATCAATTTTGAGTAAATTAGCGTCCTTCAATTTCGAAATATTGAAGTTTCAAGCATTTCTGAAATTTACCGTTATATGAGAAGCGGCCGTTATTTTAGTCCGATTTCAATAATTTTCAACGTTTTGCTTATATGTGGCAAGCACAATAACCACACCGAGTTTGGTACAAATTGGTAGAACGGTTACCGATATACATATATGTGATCATAAGTGGGCGGTGCCACGCCCATTTTCCAAAATTTTACCATAAACGTATTTCTTGGTAAAGAATTGTTGCAAGCATCAATTTTGAATAAATTAGCTTCAATATTTAATGATTTATCGAAGATTTTGTATTTCTCTAAATTACCGTTATATGGGATGTGGGCGTGGTTATTGTCCGATTTTAAAAAGTTTCGGCGGTTTTTTATGCTGTGCGAAGGCCAACAACTGTGCCAAGTTTGGAAGAAATTGGTGCAGCGGTTACCAAGATATACACATGTAACCATAAGTGGGCGTGGCTACGCCCATTTTCCAAAAATTTATAATATTCTTATTTTTCGTCTAAAAATTATTGTAAATATCAATTTTGAGTGAATTATCTTCAGTAGTTACTAAAATATCGCAGTTTTCGTATTTCTGGAAATTACCGTTATATGGGAAGTGGGCGTGGTTAAAGTCCGATTTCGCCCATTTTCAATACCAACCTACCTTGGATTAAGGGAAACCTACATACCAAATTTCGTTGAGATATCTCAATTTTTGCTCGAGTTATCGTGTACACGGACGGACGGACAGACAGACATGGCTTAATCAATTTCTTTTTTCATCCTGATCATTTGTGTATACATTTGTCTATATCTATCTCGATTCGTTTTGGCTGTTACAAACAACCGTTATGTGAACAAAATTAGTATACCCTTGTGCACAAGTGCGCTCGGGTATAAATATCTACGTAGGTATTTAGGAGCTATTAGATATTAAAGTAAGAAAAACTTGAGTATTTAGGAGCTGCTAGATACCAAAGTACAAAAAAACGAAAGTATTTAGCAGGCGCTAAATACTCTGGTCCAAAGTGCTCAGGTGCATTGGGAAAGCAAAATACTTTCACTAAAGTACCAAGGTATTTAGTCGATGGATAAATACTTTCAAACTAACTACTGTATAATTTAGGAGAAATTTAGAGAATTAACACCTCACTTTCCCTCACCTCAACTTACTTTACCACAACTAACTTCACCTCTCCTCAAATCAACTCACCACATACAAACTCACCACACCTCAACTAAACTCACCACACCTGCTGCTACACCAAAATCCACCAAATCTTAACTCACCACAGTTGAACTCATCACATCAGTTCTCACCTAAACTCACCACACCTCTATTTGGGAACTATTGGGTGGCATTGTATGCCACCAAAAGAATTTTCAATAAATGTACACTACAGGGCTGCATGAATTTATTAAAACTTCTAGCCAAGCAGAGTACAGTGGATTTGGATATTTTACTTCACTACTATTTTTGTAAGTTATGAATATTCATTTTGTTTAAGTTTTCTACCTTCACATGGAATAATGTGAATGAATGAAAGAAAAACATTGAAATCGTTCAAACTCATTTCGATAAAAGTGTTTTTTCTACAAACAGGTGTGTTCGTATTGTAATAGGGAGCGCTGCAATACATACATACATATGTATGTTTGTACATATCATCGTATATACTTACAAGTATGGAATCCTATGCCCCTTTCTGTCTATTCTCTTTCTAACAGCGGACGTGCCCGCCAAACTGAAAAGCATGATGGCGGCAGTGTTTGACAGGCACGTTCAACGATGCGAACGGCAATGGAAGGTAAGAAATGGAAGATGGATGACATGAGAATGAAAGAATTATGAAATAGAAGAATGTCGAACCAAAACGAATTTCAAAAATCTGACAATGCGAATGACGTCAAAATGAAAGAAATGCAAAATAACGAAATGTCGAAACAGAAGAAATAGATGACGGGCACGTGTTTAAGTGTTTCGTGCAACAAAAAGACCGTTGTGTTGCGCCATTCAATAATAAAAAAATTTTAATGTGGTTAAATACGCTTTTTTATTAAGTTGAAAAAACTACATATTTCGGCAGCCAAAAAGCGTTTAAATAAATATATAGCATCTTGCTATAAGATTTATTTATAAAAACGGTATATGCTTATGGCCTTATTCATAAAAAATAAAATAGATTTAAAGATCTCTATACAGTAACATTAAAAAAAAAATAGATTTTTTTACTTTTTAAGAATTTTGGTATAACATTTAACTTAACTTTTTGTGCACCCATCTCTTTATCTGTTTATTATTCTCAAATTTTTCTTTCCTTAATACTCATTTGACTGAGTTTCAATTACACCTAGTAAAAATCATGATAAAAACATTAGAAAGTAATGGGCCAAATTGTATTTACTAAGTATTAAGTACTAAGTACAAAAGTATTTAGGTATTTTGTGTTGTTGTAAATACCAAAGTACTATTTACTTAGGTATTTAGGAGCTGCTAAATACCCAAGTACTATTTACTTAGGTATTTAGGAGNATAAAAACATTAGAAAGTAATGGGCCAAATTGTATTTACTAAGTATTAAGTACTAAGTACAAAAGTATTTAGGTATTTTGTGTTGTTGTAAATACCAAAGTACTATTTACTTAGGTATTTAGGAGCTGCTAAATACCCAAGAACTATTTACTTAGGTATTTAGGAGGTGCTAAATACTCAAGTACACAATACTTAGGTATTTAGGAGCTGGTAAATACCCAAGTAAAAAATATTTAGGTATTTAGGAGCTATTAGATATTAAAGTAAGAAAAACTTGAGTATTTAGGAGCTGCTTGATACCAAAGTACAAAAAAACGAAAGTATTTAGCAGGCGCTAAATACTCTGGTCCAAAGTGCTCAGGTACATTGGGAATGCCAAATACTTTCACTATAGTAGCAAGGTATTTAGTCGATGGACAAATACTTTCAAACTAACTACTGTATAATTTAGGAGAAATTTAGAGAATTAACACCTCACCTTACCCTCACCTAACTTTTCCACAACTAACGTCACCTCTCCTCAAATCAACTCACCACATACAAACTCACCACACCTACTGCTACACCAAAATCCACCAAATCTTACCTCACCACAGTTGAACTCATCACATCAGTTCTCACCTAAACTCACCACACCTCTATTTGGGAACTATTGGGTGGCATTGTATGCCACCAAAAGAATTTTCAATAAATGTACACTACAGGGCTGCATGAATTTATTAAAACTTCTAGCCAAGCAGAGTACAGTGGATTTGGATATTTTACTTCACTACTATTTTTGTAAGTTATGAATATTCATTTTGTTTAAGTTTTCTACCTTCACATGGAATAATGTGAATGAATGAAAGAAAAACATTGAAATCGTTCAAACTCATTTCGATAAAAGTGTTTTTTCTACAAACAGGTGTGTTCGTATTGTAATAGGGAGCGCTGCAATACATACATACATATGTATGTTTGTACATATCATCGTATATACTTACAAGTATGGAATCCTATGCCCCTTTCTGTCTATTCTCTTTCTAACAGCGGACGTGCCCGCCAAACTGAAAAGCATGATGGCGGCAGTGTTTGACAGGCACGTTCAACGATGCGAACGGCAATGGAAGGTAAGAAATGGAAGATGGATGACATGAGAATGAAAGAATTATGAAATAGAAGAATGTCGAACCAAAACGAATTTCAAAAATCTGACAATGCGAATGACGTCAAAATGAAAGAAATGCAAAATAACGAAATGTCGAAACAGAAGAAATAGATGACGGGCACGTGTTTAAGTGTTTCGTGCAACAAAAAGACCGTTGTGTTGCGCCATTCAATAATAAAAAAATTTTAATGTGGTTAAATACGCTTTTTTATTAAGTTGAAAAAACTACATATTTCGGCAGCCAAAAAGCGTTTAAATAAATATATAGCATCTTGCTATAAGATTTATTTATAAAAACGGTATATGCTTATGGCCTTATTCATAAAAAATAAAATAGATTTAAAGATCTCTATACAGTAACATTAAAAAAAAAATAGATTTTTTTACTTTTTAAGAATTTTGGTATAACATTTAACTTAACTTTTTGTGCACCCATCTCTTTATCTGTTTATTATTCTCAAATTTTTCTTTCCTTAATACTCATTTGACTGAGTTTCAATTACACCTAGTAAAAATCATGATAAAAACATTAGAAAGTAATGGGCCAAATTGTATTTACTAAGTATTAAGTACTAAGTACAAAAGTATTTAGGTATTTTGTGTTGTTGTAAATACCAAAGTACTATTTACTTAGGTATTTAGGAGCTGCTAAATACCCAAGTACTATTTACTTAGGTATTTAGGAGGTGCTAAATACTCAAGTACTCAATACTTAGGTATTTAGGAGCTGGTAAATACCCAAGTAAAAAATATTTAGGTATTTAGGAGCTATTAGATATTAAAGTAAGAAAAACTTGAGTATTTAGGAGCTGCTTGATACCAAAGTACAAAAAAACGAAAGTATTTAGCAGGCGCTAAATACTCTGGTCCAAAGTGCTCAGGTACATTGGGAATGCCAAATACTTTCACTATAGTAGCAAGGTATTTAGTCGATGGACAAATACTTTCAAACTAACTACTGTATAATTTAGGAGAAATTTAGAGAATTAACACCTCACCTTACCCTCACCTAACTTTTCCACAACTAACGTCACCTCTCCTCAAATCAACTCACCACATACAAACTCACCACACCTACTGCTACACCAAAATCCACCAAATCTTACCTCACCACAGTTGAACTCATCACATCAGTTCTCACCTAAACTCGCCACACCTCAATTTGGGAACTGTTTCGGGATTTGAGAGATTCTTCAGACTAAATCAGGATTTTCAAGACTATTTCGGGGCTTTCGGGGCTATTTCGGGATTATCGAAACTATTTCGTAATTCTTTAGGTATTCCCGGAAACCTTGTTTGAGATTTTCGGGATTCGCGGTGCTAATATCGGGATTTTCGAGACGACTTTCAAAATATTTAGGGATTTTTGGGACTTTCGGGATTCTCGGAGTTAATAGCTGGATTTCCGGAAATATTTCGGGATTTTTGGGACTCTTGGAAAATTTTTGGATTTTTAGGACCAATTTCAAGTTTTTGGGACTTTCGGGACGGGGTCGGGATTTTTGGGACTTTCCGGATTCTCGGAACTAATATCGGGATTTTCGGACCTAATTTCGGGACTTTCGGGAGTATTTGGCGATTCTCGGTAGTAATTTCGAAATTTTTGGGACTCCGGGACTATTTTTCGATTTTTGGAACTTATATCGGACTTTTGGGACTATTTCCAGATTTTTGGGACTTATTTCGGATTTATGGCGTTTTCGGGAATAATTTCGGGACTGTTGGGACTTTCGGGGCTACTTAGGGATTTTTGGGACTAATTTCGGATTTTTTGGACTCACGGGACTATTTCGGGTTATCGGGAGTAATTTAGGTATTTTTGGGACTTTCGGTACTATTTGGGACTATTTCGGGATTCTCAGGAATAATTTCGGATTTTCGGGAGTATTTCGGGGTTTTTGGGGACTTTCGGGACTATTTTTGGATTTTTGTTACTTTCGGGAAATTTTTCGGGATTTTTGGGACTCATTTAGGAACTTTAGGACTTTCGGAATTATTTCAGGATTTTTGGGACTTTCGGGACTATTTCGTAATTCTCGGAACTGATTTCGGAATTTTTGGGATTAATTGTGAGACTATTGGGGCTTTCGGGAGTATATCGACTTTTCTGGGACTTCTTTTGGATTTTTGAGTATTTCGGGATTTTTGGACTAGTTTCAGATTTTTGGGACTTTCGGGATTATTTCCCCATTTTTGGGAAAAATTTAGGAATTTCGGGACTTTGAGAATTAATTAGAGAGTTTTGGGACTTATTTCGGATTTTTGTATCTTTCGGGACTATTTCGGGATTCTCGGAACTAATTTCGGGACTGTTGGGACTTTCGGGGCTATTTAGGGATTTTCGGGACTCTCGGGACTATTTCGGGATAATCGGGCGTAATTTGGGTATTTTTGGGACTTTCTATACAGTAACATTAAAAAATAAATAGATTTGTTTACTTTTTAAGAATTTTGGTATAACATTTAACTTAACTTTTTGTGCACCCATCTCTTTTTCTGTTTATGTATTATTCTCAAATTTTTCTTTTCCTTAATACTCATTTGACTGAGTTTCAGTTACACCCAGTAAAAATCATGATAAAAACATTAGAAAGTAAAACCATTCTCTCAATTCGTCGGCCATGATTTTTTTCTGACGTTTGCAAATATTTTCAAATCATATAAAATTGAAAATAAATAAATGAAATTGTTCACAATTGTTTTTATTTGAGATTAAAAATGGGAATGTTTGTGTGAGCTTGAGTTCGAATTTTAAAATTATATTTTTGGCAAACGTCAGACTGTCTCTGAATGATTTTACCTTGTAATGTTTTTATCGTGGTAAAAATCAAAATATTTTATAAGAAATTTTTTGACCGTTTTCCAACGGCATTTAAAGCTTTTTTTGTTCAAATTGAAAAGATTTCCTCTCATGCTTTTTATCGTAGTTGTTATTCTGTTGACATCTAAATTGCCATACATTTTATTTCGTTGCCAATGCATTGTTTCCGGCGTTTCCTCTGTGAACTTTTATAACTATCAGCCTCATTGCGTAAGTCGTAAATTAAGCTGAATTGTACGACTCTACAACATTAGCATTGTCTACTGTCGTGCTGAAATAAGTAAACGACGGGAATTGTCGAAAACTATGCAGTGCTGCCAAGTTTTTCCGTTTTAATACACTAGTCGAGTGGAAATTTTAGGCAATGGCGCTAAATTTTCGATACGATTCGACTCTCGAAAAACGACTTGCATTCGGCACGACTCTCGCAATGAGGCTGTATATTCATAAAAATATTACTAATTTTGGTTTATAATTTTTTTCCATCTTGCTAGTGCTGAATATCAAAAAGGAATTAATAAATAATAAAAAGTTAGTTACAATTTTTAGTGAATGGTTCTTGCAAATAATATTATGTTGTGGTTGAAATGACTTGATCGCCGGCAGGAACTAATCAACTTTTTTGTTAAAACCAAAGAAGACGAGAAGGAAAAATAGTTGTTCATTAACGATTTGTCTGAAATATCGTTCTTGAAACACGCTACTGCTCACTAATTTGTAAAAATCAAATTTTTTCACTTAATTGTTATATTTCTCTTCATTGTGGTAAATTTCCACATCATCCCAGCAGCTGGCTGTCAAACCGAAACCAAAAAAGATACCAGAACATTCAGGGCGCAATCATCTTTTCTATGATTATTGTACTGCTACATTGAATTTCTCAATTTTGACAATTCTGATCTAAAAGTAAACGAAAACTCAGAAACTTTAAATGCACCGAAATTCACTAATACCCACTTCCGCAAAAATCACCTTTTTCGTATTTTCCTTGTTAAAAGTTATTGTAAATCATATATTTTTATCGCCTTATTCATAAAAAATAAAAATTTTAAAAAGCTTTTTTAAATTGCCGTTTGTAAACATTTTTCAATTTATAAACCATTTTTAAAGCTACTTAAGTTTTTATGAATAAGGCTATTAGAATTTAGCACAATTAAAACACGTTCCCTATCGAAAACTTTATTATTAAGAAAATTGGCTGTTCTCACATTTTCTTTCAACATCCGATTCGACTTTGTTGACTTTTTGTACAGATATGTCATCGCCGCCAGAACGGCGCAATCTTGTATTCTAACTTTTTTGTCAAATATGCATTATATCTAACTGTCATACTACTATTAATGGTAACCATGAATATTCATTAAAATCGTTTCTGTATATAGTCTAAATATATTTTTTAATATGAACTAGCTTTTTTAATTCTAAAATAAATCAGCAATCTCAGGATTTATAAAACATTTGTCTTCAAAAAATACGTTTCAAAGCATCCCTGTTGATATCATAATTCCAATGCAAATTAGAATAGAAATAGTGATGCAAAAGATTTTCCGCGATATTCATAATACAAATTTATCATCTTACTTGTCCGTATGTCGCTCTGGAAAGAAATATATTTTAACTTCTTTTTGGTTGTTCGTGTTTCCGACAGGGTAGGAGTATGATGTATTGTGGAACGATTTTCCGTCATCCCTTGTCAAATTTGGTTTGTAGACAAACCGGTTTCGGCGTTGTGCCATCTTCAGTGTCATTTTTCGTTCTGAATAGTTAGTGTTTCCTTCCGCTATGTATTCGTGTTACTATCTGTTTTAACTGTCATTAGGTCATGCATACCCATCTAAGTGCGACCGCTTTTGTTTCATTATCTCACAGGCATTCGCCGGCGGGTAGAAATCCGTTATTTTTATTTATTATTATTTAAAGTTTTAAATTATAATTTGTTCCTTAATTTTTTATTTTTTTTTATGGTAAATCAAAAAATTTGCGCTCAGCTGATGCAGAACTGTGAGACAGAAGAAAAATGTTATGAACTAAACACACAATTCTCCAAAGGCCGCTTCACCCAATCCATTTTTAATCAAACTTACTTGATCCCAAAGACGTTCTATATTGGTACAGTTTTTGAAGTTACCTTCACTCAGCCTCAATTTGCGAAATTGAAATTCAATTATGTCTGCATCGTTTACCAATGCAGGAAATTGGTCGAGTAGCGGCAAAATTGATACATCCGTGTCAGAAAGAACTTTATGTGATGTAATAATTTCAAGATGTTTAATATCTTTTCGAATATTACTTTCATGTGCTAAATGCTATGATTTAAGTTTTGCTACCTTTCCATATTTTTGCTTTGTCAGATGATTTGTTATGCCATATTTGAAGATCAGTGGCACGGCATGTTCACACTTTTAGCAGCTGTTGCCAATCGGCCCTATGCGGAATATCGTCATCGTCATCGTCGACGATGGCCAGCGCATTATTAACATGGCTGACGATGACCGTATCGTTACTTTTACTGACGATGGCGATATTCAACATAGGGAGGAATATTCATCAATTAAATAGAAAAAATTGAAAACGCGAAACTATTGCATGAAGTGAAAGGGTGATAATACCCTAACCAAGGGCTTGTGAATTGGACCATTTGGACCAAAACGGCAAATTTGGTCCATTTGGACCAAAACGGCAACCGTGATGTTGATTCGTTGCTGACTAAACGATAGAGCGTAAGAATACGTGTGAAGTGATCGTCCACAATTGTGGTATGAAGCGCCGACCACTGCTTTAAGGTTGAATTACTGGTGACATACCATAACGCCATAGCCATAACCATTGCCATAACCCTAACCACATTAACTATCATCGATTATAGGTACCATAACCATAAACATCTGATTTTTCGTAGTCAACAATGTCGGTGTTGCCAGACGCGAAACAAGACGCGGAATATGTGGAATATCGTAGGATACTTGCGCTGAACTTCTTTCACTATCACTAAATTAACACTAAATTCTTAAACCTCAATAACAGATTACAATAAAATATGTACATAAAATTAAAGGTAATAACTTGTGCCTTCTTAATAATATAAATTTCTTTTGAATTAATCATGAAATTTGGAAAAAAATTCGTAATTTCTTTTCGTTTTTTAGTATTTTTGGATTAAAAATAAAATAAAGCATATAAATTATGGACATCAACAGAAAGATAAATAAATTGTCTTTATTTTGGCACCGTTAGTGTTTGAATTGGTTATGTAGTTCATAAGAGATTAATATTTCAAAAAATCAAAAAAAAAGTAATTTAACATTTTATATCTTTTTTATATTTGTGCGCCAAATAATTTTGGTATAGTTGAAATCAGCGTGAGAAGTTCTATCGAGCCACACTTTTGTTTTTGCATAGCTAAATGGTTCATATTCTACACTTACGCCAAAACTTTTTTTTGAACGTCTGGCAACACGCACTTCAGATATTAGCTGATATGGTTATGGCGGAAAACCAAAATTCAATTGGTCTCTGTGGCTATGGTTATGGCTATGGCGTTATGGTGTGGCACCACTACTCAAATACAGTGTTGGCCATAAGTTTGGTTGGAACAGCTGTTTTATATGGTTATAGTTATGTCACCACTAATTTAAGCTTCAGTGCTCAGCAAATTAATGTTGCCTATGTAGTTAGCAGAATGGTTCAACTGCTTCAGTAGATTTCTGAGCATTGTGTGTGTGTGTTTACGGCTTTGCAAAATTCCATGACCTCTGATATGCACAGTATGTACATACAAACATATGTATGTATGTATACTAGGGGATCACTAAACGAGTCGTTTCGTTTTGTGTTGTGAGCACTAACTTTATGTTTCGTTTGTTTCCCTATTTCTCTGCATTCAATTGTTTTGTTTGCGTTAGCTACCGCGAACGCGAGCAGAGTAAAGTTATCGCTCGCAAAATGTGGCCGAGTGATTTGAATCGGTTGTGTTTCGTTACCCTCTATGAGCTAAACTAAACGTTACTGATAGGTTTGCTATTGTTTGTTTTCGTTCTCTGGGCGAAACGATATTACAGATGGCAACTGGCAACACTCAACTGACTAGTGATGAGCGATACTGCGATTTTTCGATATATGTGATTTCAGTGAATGCTATATTTAAATCACTGTGATTTTTTGTTGCTATTGCGATCGCAATCAAAAAATAAGTTCATGAAAACTATGTATGGTTCGATGGTTCATACATATATTTTTTCGAATTACTATAGAACATTTAATTCCAAGAGCATACAGGAGTAGCAGTTGTCAATTGCTGTTAGGTCGATACTAGATTATGACTTTTATAACTAACACATGTTTTTTACATTCGCGTTTAAAAATATTAACATTTTGGCCCTCTCATCGTACAAATGCATTCGACGTTCGCTTAATATTATTCCAGCCGTAGAAAATAACCTTTCGCAAGGTACTGATGTTGCCAAGCATCCTAACTTTTCACGCGCAATTGGCGATAGGTACGGATACTTATAATTATTTATTTTCCACCACTGCAATGAATCTTCTGATCGGGCAATTACATCATCTTCCAAATATCTTTGAACTTCAATAATTGCCCTCGATGTGCTAGTTATTTTCGTTTTGTTTGTTGCAATATTTAATTCCAATTTACTCCATATTGAGAGTTCCGATACATGACCTCTGGGAGCTTTAAACCTGCTCATTCTGCTCTTTCTGAACTGAAAGAAAACGTAGCCATTGTGAGCGTATTGCTATTTTCTGTTTCACAGCCATTCCATTAAACCTTTTAATAAAGCAGATAAAACTATTTTTACTGGTTCTGGGTATTTGTCGTCGTTAGATAATTCATTATAAACTTGCAACGGTCCGTTAACAATCGGAATCACCATAGACGCAGTGCAATATTTGTGACCGCTTATTTCTACTGTTGCATGTTCGAACCGCTTTAAAATAGCGACCAGATGCTTGAGTAGTAGCCATCCGTTTGAAGTAATTACTGGTTAATCTTTTTCAATAAGTGCGATTGTACTTTTTACAGCATCTTCAACTCTCATGAAGCGCTCGATCATATATGTGATGGTATCCACACTTTGAATAAGTTTAATTGGCTGTGAGCCCGCATTGCGTTGAAATGTTAAACATTTTTCATTGGCAGCTGGGCTTTTTCTAAAGTAGCTAACGATTTGCTTTACTTTCTGTAACGTTGAACAAACTGTTTCATCATTTAAACTATTTTTAACAAAACATCCAAAATGCCGCCACTTCAAGTCGTTTTAAATCGCTCTTAATATTTGCCGCATTGTCAGACACCACAAGCAAAATGTTATTGAAAATCCCCCACTCCTCAGTAACCTTAACTAATTCGTCTGCCAAATTTTTGGACGTGTGTGACGCAGTCATTGGACAACATTCCAATAATATACTGCAGATATCAAACTTTGCATTTACGAAATGGGCTGTGATGGCAATAAAGCTCACCGAGCTACGCGATGTCCAACAATCCGTTATTTTGAAATTTGAATTTTGAACCTTCACTAACTTTTTCCTTCATTTGTGCAACATGTTTCATATAAAACAGGTATTATAGTATTTGAAATTGAATGACGACCGGGGGCAACTGATATTCTGGGTTTAGTGATTTCACCAACTCACGGAATCCCTCATCTTCTACAATGCTAAATGGCTGCAGATCCTTTATAAAAAGCATAGGCAGTGCATCACCGATTGCCTTTTTTGTTTTCGCAGGCATTTTTGCTCTACCAAAACCAGAAGATAATTTTGTTTGTCGTAAAACATTTGCTGCTAAAAATATATGCGATTCCATTGGTAATTTTGAAAATTATTGCGACTTTTTTGCACCCTTCCTTCTGTTGGCGTAACCATTTGCGTCGAAGATCCTGTTTGAGTGTCAATTTGCCTTGATGCTTCTGATACGGGATAAGTTTGTACTGCAAACGTTGTAGCTGTCCTTTTGCACTAATTGTTGCTGTTAATAGATTATTATACATTTTTTTCCGGTAGCTCTACTGTAGGATGTTTATATTTTTATGTTTTTTTTTTTTTAAATTGGTTAGGGAAGTTTGGTACGAAAATTTTGCTTTGCAAATATTGCATTTTGCATAAATTTCGTCAACGGGTTCAAACATCTGTCTTATTTCACTTCTCTTTTTAGTTATATTTCCCGACATAATTAATCATTAAATATTGTAAAGGAAGAAAGAATATTACACGTTCACGATAGCCTGAAAAAGCTGCCACTCTTCTGCTATTACGATCGTTATTAAAAATCGGAGTTTCACAAGTTCATAATGAAATGCTATTGTGATGCAATCCAAAAGAGTGAACTGCTATTTAGAAAGAATGATCACAGTAGCGATATGCGATTTTTCAATCACAGTGAAAAAAATAATATAAAAAAAACTTTTTAATATACAACACTTTTATAAATGGACTAAAAAGTAGAAAATAATATTTCTCAGTCCCATAGAATTTGTTTTGATAACCACCTGAATTGATATGAAGGGTAATATATGTTCATATGTATGTGGATATATGAATAACGACCGCTTAAAATCGATCTCAAATTTGTACTTTCGCTGAAGAAATTTTAGGTCTATGTTATGTAGTTTGCCTATTGTCAATTAAATATAATGCTTTGTATTGCATNCGTTGTATATTAAAAAGTCTTTTTTTATATTATTTATTTTCTACTTTTTTGTCTTGTCTGTATAAAATTTTGCGATAGATATTAAAATAATTCAACGATATTAATAGAAAGGTGCACACACATGCATTTACATATGTATATACATACAACCGAGCACCAATTAATTTTATTTAAAGAAATGGCGTGTCGCCTATTTCCGCGGTAGAGAACGTAGTACATAGGGCGAAATCTAGATGTCATCTACCTCGCCCTATTCACTACAGATGTCGCCCTATGCACTAGACTTTTTATAGGAACTTTTAAAGAAATGGCGTGTCGTCTATTTCTGCTGTAGCGAACGTAGTACATAGGGCGAAATCTAGATGTCATCTACCTCGCCCTATTCACTACAGATGTCGCCCTATGCACTAGACTTTTTTATAGGAACTTTGCAAAGCAAAGGTTTTATGGTGTCGGACACACAACATTGAAAGTTTCTGGATCCACAACATTGAAAGTTTCTGGAGCCACAACATTGCAAGTTGGTAAAAGCGTTGTAAAATCACCGGCAGTGAAGTATCGCCTATCACTATAACTGACAACTGCAGTTGATACAAAGTGTGTATACAAGCAGCTACATTTAAAAGTATGTGAAATGTTTAAGTTTTTAATAGTTAATGCGATATTAGCATTTTGCAATATATTTTTCTTTTAGAGAATAAGATGAAAATAACAACAATTTGGAATTTTATTTCCTGTGGTGTACGCGTTTTTGGCGAAACAAAAGCAAACTTTTTTTCTCAATCACCTAAAGCATCCCTTTTAAAACTACCGACATTCCAAATTTCCCAAATTGAAGTTATTGCCGTGGGACTTGGTTTTGCGAAAAATCGAAGAGCTGCGCGTGTATTTAGGAGCGGTATTGAAGTTCAACGAAGTCGTGCCTCTGTGCATTAACCAAATATACTACAGCTTCTTTTGGAAGTCTGGAATATGCTTTGAATTTGAACACAAGAAGATAATAAAAGAAAATATTCATTGATATTTTTGAAATTCGCGATGATCAAAGTTCAAAAAATTAAGAAAAATAGGGGCTTATTAAAATTTAACCGATGAAAACTCCCAACATGCTAGTCTAACAATATATCGCTTTTAAGGTATATAAATCCTCTTTTCAAAACTTGTTCGAGTTTTAAAATCGGAGGGAAAATAGTCAAGCTATTAATAGATAACTGCATCAAGTACGAAAATAACGGTTTTTTGGTATTAAAAATAATCGATTGCTATTCGTAAACAACCCGTCAGTGTGCCATGAAAAATGGGAAATTTGAAGCCTTTCACGCAAATACATATCCAGACAATATTAGTTATATCTTCTATATTTATAAAGGCTCATACCTATAGATATTTATCAACGCATAATACATTTTCCAATATTACAATTACTATATGTCATGATTTTGAATACATATCCGTTTTGCGCTGAAAAAGTTATACTCTAAAAAGGTACCAAAAGTGACACGTCAAAATTAGTATTTTAATGACTTTGATTGTTTATAAAAATTAAAATGACATTATTACAACAAAAAATTAATTAAATTACAAGACCTCGTCAAATTTGTTATCAAGATGGCCAACGTTTTTCATAAAAAGTAAAATTCCATTAATAAAATCAATTTAGGGGTGAGCGCCACAAAAGCAGTCGACGAAGATGGAGCCCATGTCTTACCGCCTGACTATGTCGAGATGCGAATAGCGATATGCGGCTCAAAAACAACAAAGCTGCTGGAGCTGACGGTTTGCCAGCCGAGCTATTCAAGGATGGTGGCGAGGAGCTGAAGGTGCATGCATCAACTCTTATGCAGAATATGGTGAGATGAACGCATACCTGACGACTGAAAGTTACGTGTGCTCAGCCGAGTCCATAAGAAAGGCGACGTCGCCATACGCGCCAACTACCGCGGGATCAGCCTTCTAAGCATAAGTTACAAGGCCTTGCGTAGTGTATTGTGTGAAAGACTGAAGCCCACCGTTAAAGAACTGATTGCGCCTTATCTGTGTGGCTTTAGACCTGGAAACTCCACCATAGATCAGGTATTCACAGTAAGGCAAATCATGGGAAAGACTCGCGGCAACAAGATCGGCACACACCGTCCATTTGCTGGCTTCAAAGCCGCTTTCGACAGCAAGAAACGAAGTTGTCTTTATGCCGCGATGTCTGAATTAGATAATACGGCTGTGTAAAATGACGTTGAGCGTTCCAGCTTCGTCAGAATCGGGAATGACCGTTTGAATCCAAATGAGGGTTCATACAACTTGACTCCCTTTCGTGTGTTTTCTTTAAGCTGATGTTGGAGAAGATAATAATAGCCGCAGAGCTGAACCGCTCAAACCAAACGGCTGAACCGATTTAAATTCTGTAATAAAATTGTAGTTTAAAAAACTAAAACCTCGCTGTTAAAATTTCCATTCGTACCGTCATCAGGTTACTTTAAGAATGGAAGTTTAAAGCGATTCCCATTCGTACTGTCATCAGGTATGTAACTTGAGAATGGAAACCGCTGCATCTTTTAGGCGCATCAATATTACATAGTTACATCCCGAACTAATAAAAGCGAGGTAAAAAGTACTTTTTTGACCTTCTGTGTGGAAGGTTTTTTGATTAAAAAAAAATTGAAATTTTTTGTTGCCGAAAAATTAAGAAAGCTGAGACGTCACGATTTCACAATTTCAAAATTTTTCTGTACATTAAATGTCACTAAACTACTAAACGTCTGGACCGATTTGGTTCATATTTGGAACATATATCAGTACCATGAAAAGAAATATTTCTACCAAAAATTTATATTCCGATAAAATTGCATTTACTAGCCGATTTGGCTCATATTTTGAACATAAGTTAGCCAATTGAAAAGAAATATTTGGACTACAAAATTACACGATAGGAGGCGCTATGGTCGGGATATTCTCTAAAATTATTTTACGCTAAGAGAAGGATAGATATCTACTATATATTTGTAGAAGTAAGTATGTATGTGCCAGGTTTTCGCATGAACTTCCAATTTGGTATGTAGACATATCTAGGGTAGGTGCTTATAGTTAGGTATATATAAATGAGTTTGCATATTTACATGAGTTTGTAAAAGGGGACATGGCTCATCCCATATTCGGAGAAATTTTATCAGCTATAACTTCAAAACCATAAGTCACGTGAACTTGAAATTCGGTATACGGACATATCTATGGTAGGTGCTTATAGTAAGGTATCCTTACTATCCTTACTAAAATTACAAATCCGAAAGTGAGTTTGTTTATTTGTAACGTTTTCACGCTTTAACTGCTCTACCGATTCCCATTAAATTTTGTACACTGGGGCCATTTAGCCCAACTTAAAATATAGGATAGATTTAATCTGGATTATACGAGGGGGCGTGGCGCCTCCCATAAAACCGGATTTTCATAGAGTACACGGACTTGGTATAGATATATATACGTATATAAAAAAAATACATTTTTATCGAGGAGGGCTGCCACCTGTTTGAAAAATTAAGTTCGACTTGAATTAAGGGAATTATTTATTTGAAAATTATATTAAAAGAATGGATGACAAGAGGTTTAAAAAAGTTGTAGTTTGAAAGGGTTTCCACCTGTTCGAAAAGCCAAATATAAATTAATTATTCACAAGCTATCTAAAAAATTAATATATGGGTGTCAAATGAAAGATTGTTAAGAAACCTTCAGGTTGAACATTAAACATATTACTGAGGTATTTTACAAGCGTTGCCACCCGTTTAAAAAATAAATTCATTTAATCTAAATGAATTTCTACAATAAGGGTATCTATCAAAAGGTTTTTGATAAGGGTTTTGGTTCTAAACTACATGCAGGAGGGTTGCCATCTGTTTGAAAAATCAAATTCTTCTTGAATTAAAGGAATTTGATAATTGGAATATGTATCACAATTTGGACGTCAGACAGGAGGGATTTAATAGGGTTTTAGTAAGAAAATAGTTCGAAAAGGGTTGCCACCTGTTTTAAAACTCGAGTTTAAATTAGAAAGATTCAGCTTAAACATGTAGAGTTTTCCAAGGTCTTTGAAGAGGGTTGCCAATTATATTATAAGTTTAATGAGTTATTACAATCTATGTTTTAATCGGAAGGGTCTTGAAANAAATTTTTCTGTACATTAAATGTCACTAAACTACTAAACGTCTGGACCGATTTGGTTCATATTTGGAACATATATCAGTACCATGAAAAGAAATANTAATTAACGGTAAGATTCAAAATTTTCAAACATTTCAATGAATTATTACAATATGGGTATCAATCGAAATGATTTTGAAATGGCATCATTTCTTAACTACATGTACATAAGTATGAAAAAGTATCACAAGAGATAGATTTAAGATAGTTTTAATATGAAAATATTTTGAAGATATTAAAGATTACATCTAATGTTGCACGTAGAAATTTCATACACTCAGCGAAGCGGGTGAGAGCGAGAGAACCGAGTACGGGAACGCTTTCTGGTATACTCCTGTAAATCCTTGCAACTTCTTGCGAGTTAGGGAACGCAAGTATTAATAATGGAACAAGATTTGTAGTACAGAAAGTGATGATCAGCATATATTAGTTGAAGCACGATAAAGCTTAAAGTATGGCTCATAAGAATGCCTTAATTTAAACAGAAAGAAACTGTATGCTGAATTACTGTTTACTCGAACGACGTCGGGTGCTCTGCTAGTACTTTATAAGTCACTCATCATGCCTGTGCTGGTGTATGGCATAGAGGCATGGACAATGATAGCATTTGATGAAGCGCCACTTAGAGTTTTCGAAAGATTTACGAATACCCCGGACTATTTAACGATGAGCCATGATTCAATAATACAAAAGATTGCATTTACGAAGGACGAAGAAAGGGGAAGAATGAAATCTCTTGGTGCGAAAATGGTAGTAGGAAAGTACGCAAAGTAGGCAATTAGTAGTCAAATTCCTTTTGTAAATTCTAAGGTATTTGCAGGAAATATGGCATTGTAAACGAAATGTTGAACGTAATATTGATATATCTACGTGATTTACGTAATTTATGTGCTATTTAGCTGTATAAAAACTGCAAAATGACTCAAAATTAAAATAAGACTACTAATGAGATTGATGTAAACATTCAATTTAAAAACAGTTTATGTTTTCATCAGTTATATATGCTTCATATGCATATACAAATAAACATATTGCATAAAAGCTTATACTTCTATTTCACACCAAAGCTACACTGTTTCTATGTAAATTTGCAAAGAAGCAACACGGTGCCACTGCTAAGGGAGCGGTGCGAGAGAGACAACTATCAGTTTATCGAACCTTGTATTATTGAATCATGACAATGAGCTGTATGAGCTTTACATCGATATTCACATAGCGCAGCTAATTAAAATCTAACGGCTACGCTGGCTAGGTCATGTTGGAATGGACAAACGCTCCAGCTCTGAAGTGTTCGACGCGCGTCGCGATGCTGGTAACAGAGTAAGGGGAAGGCATGCTCTGCGTTGGAAAGACTGTGTGGATAAGAAGTTGGCTTCACTTGGCGGCAGTTTGCAAAAAAGAGTAACGACTGGCGACCCGTTTTGGACTTGGCCAAAATCGCTTAGGCGGTTACAGCGCCGAAATTTACTGATTTTGGTACATTATTACAACGCTTTTATCAACTTGCAATGTTGTACGTCAACACTAGGGATGTTTCGAATGTCTTATTTTCCACATTCTCGAATGCGAATGCGAATGTGCGAATACGAATGTTAGGAATAACATTAAAAAAGCTATAATCAACTTAAGGCATCGTTAGTATTACTTACATTGTTTTTAAATTATTAGAACATAAAACGGGTACCTAAAAGTGTTTTAATCTAGTAGCCAAAGTTCAAAAGGGGTATATTATATTTCAAAAAAAGTAATTTTGCTGCCTTTTCTTCCATGAGGCGATTTTTTAAAGCTGGGTTATGCAAGACTTGGACTTGACTTGACTTACCTAGAACCTCAGAAACTATTACTTTCCGTGACATCTATTGCTTTTTCTCCTTGTTTTGATCCTTAGTATTTCTATTTGTACATGCAAAGTTTTAAACATTTAATTTGATTGCGGTAAAATTAAATAAAAATTACAATTGAAATAACTGTGTACAACCGTATCAAATTGTGATTGTTTTTATTTTATTTTCTGTCTTTATTTGAAAGTTTGTTTTTCGATTGCCATTTGAATTGCATTTATACAAAAAATCATATTTGTGTGGCATATTTAGAGGAATTTTATAAAAAATATGTGAAAAAATGATATCGCAGCATGATTCTCTAACGGCTCTCTTTGCACTTAGAAATCAAAAATCTATAGTTTTACAAGTTTCTAAGTGAAGATGTTTTTTTTTTTTGGTAACTACATACACGCGCTGCTCATTTGCCACACATACGATTTTCAAGTCAGGTCAAGTCTAAGTCTAGCATAACTGAGCTTTTAGAGGCTAGCATATAAGCCTGGCTGCACTGAACAATTGCTCATTTGAAACGCTGGCGTATGGAGCACTCAAATATTTGCGGGACAGATCTGTCAATTTGTCGTATTTTAGTTTAGTTTTCTACCAATAGAGAGGATTTTCACCGCTTTTCTTTAAGGCCTTCAATTGAGCTTTAATTTCACTTTTTTAATGTCTCCAGATGCTACATACGAGCCTTCGCTTTCGCTGGAGGAATCTAAAATTATCTCTAGGTTGCTTATAAGACTTTCAGCAGTACTTGTTGAATGCCCTTCAATGTTGCTTGATATACTACTTAGCCGTTTAGCGCCTGAAGCTAAAAGTCGGTTATTATCCGCACCCTGGATAGATAGTCTTAGAGCCATTTCAACAATATTAGCGTGGACTCTCTGCCCATGTACACATTCGCATTCGCAAAACATTCGTATCTTTTGATGCGAATGCTAATGACGACTGCGAATGTGTAAAATGATGCGCATCATTCGCATAACGAATGCGAATGGAAATATTCGCAACATCCGTGGTCCTGACCACCATTTATAGCAAAGGTATAATGGCAAAGTTTATATACAACCTAGTCTAGATATCAACGTCGTCGGTAGGTATCATACAATATAAATGAGAGGTAGATTGTTGCCTTGGAAGTAGTTAAATATTGCGCCGAAAAAAGCAGACACGCCATTTGAAATAGGACGTTCTTGAAAAGTTTTTTGAGATAGAGCGTTTTCGAGCTGGCTGCCGAGATAGGTCGATCTTCCACTCAGCAATCGATATGTTGTGTAGATTATGTAAATGCAAAAAAGAGGGCCACGGTATATATTTTTGAGTCAAATATGCATATAGTTCAGAAATAACATTGAGAATTTTTTACAAATAAAAGTGTGAATCTCCTGTTATTTTTTTATTCTTACGTTGAAAAATTTGGTGCGTTGGTTGCTCATATTTGAGTTTACAATGAACTGGTAGTATTTGGAGAGAAAAATCGAATGCAGCCCGTTAGAAGTAAGTGCTTGCGGTAGAAAAGAAGTTCTGAAGAGTCAAAGTGGCGTGCCTCCTTTTTTTAAATCTGATACTCGCGGCTTTTATACGCTGAAAATAAAATCTACGTAAATATAACGAAAACTTGCGTACATCTTACGAAATTATTTCGTACATACTACGAAAATATGAGAAATAAGATCTTTAGTACATTTTGCGAATGTATTTGTACTATTTACTATCGAATTTCGTTATTTTCGTATAATCTGTGCTTTTTTCGTAGAATGTGCGATTGCTTTTATTCTCCACACTGTAAAAAACATGGTACGAATTATAACACAAGACTTTTATTTTGTTCTCATCGTTAATTTAAAGCGCTTTTGTTTAACAAAATGTTTTGCAAAAACGTTCATCATTAATGGTTATAATATAATGAAAGTGTTGTGCTATAATTTGAGCTGTGTTTTTATAGTGTAAAGAATAATAGCAATCATTCATACATTCTACGAAGGAGGTGCAGATATTACAAGTACAACTGTCGTAAATAATAAGTTTTACCGAAGTTTTCTAACTACACCTAGTTTAAAATTAATAAAAAAGGTTAATTTACCTATAATAAAACTTAAGTATTTTATTTAGGTATATGCATACGAGTGGGTTCTATACTAAATATTTGTTTATTGCTTAGCCGTCATTCAATAAAGTATATTGATGCAAAGTGTTAAATTATGAAACTCAACCAATCTCTTATTAAATATAATCTATATATATAAATGTGGATGTCGTGTTTATTTATTACCTTATAACTTATGAACCGCGGCACGGTATCGCATGAAACTTTGCACACTTATTTGCTTTTACCCCGGGAAGGTTATAGGCATAGAGAAAAATGGTCAGTACTGCAAAAAGGGCGTGGCACCTCCTACACTAACTAAAATTTTCATCTTGTATATCTTTTGAAATATTTGTGGTAGAGCCTTGGAACTTGCTGTTGAGATAAATAAAATTAATTCCATACTCATGGGAAAAAATTGGCGGTATTGGAAAAGGGGGCGTGGCACCTCCCATAGGCGTGAATTATTTAATCAGCTCTAACTTCGGAACCGTAAGTCAAATAAACTTGAAATTTGGTGTGCAAACATATCTCTGGTAGATGCTTATCTTAAGGTATATATAAATGAGTTTGTAAAAGGGTTCGTAGCACTTAACATAGGCTTGGAATTTTTTATCAGCCATAACTTCGGAACCACAAGTCACATGACCCCTCTAATACCTTCTGGCGTGGGGTGAAACCTAGTAAAAGCTAGTAAGATATAAAATATGAAAGAATATAAAAAATACTGGTTTTACTTTCTTAAACATTATAATAAATATTTGTATGTGGTGGTACTTGGCTGATTCGCAGCTTCTTTGATGTTTGTTTCCTGACGACTATAAATTAAAGGAAAATTATAAAGCGTCTCAAAGGCAAGTTTCAGTGAAAATTCATGCATGTATACTTACTTTTAATTTCATTAAGTAGTGCGTCTGTTCCTGCCTTCGGATTTCCGTTGATAGGTAACTGGTAAAACTGCCTATTTATGAAGTGCCACATTGCAGCGCAAGGCTCAGCGTAGGCGATATTAAAAACACTGAGGCTGTTCACACTTGCCTGGTTATCTGGTTACAAATTATTATTCTGTAGTGTATTTTAAACCGAATAAAAAACCAAATAACCTGATAACCAGGCAAGTGTGAACAGTCTCAATGTATGCTTAAAAGAATAGATATATCCACAGCTTTAATATTTAATTTTGTTCATATTGTACTTTTATCCAGCATATCCCTTTCTAAAACGTTTAAAATTATATTATACGTCTCACAGCATCCAACCAGTAATTTCGCAGTGACATGCGTTACATAAAAATATGATGAAATATTAAACTACCGATAATTTAGAATATTGTATGAAAATATTCGTATGTTGTACGAATTAAAAAAAAAAACCTATTTCTGCATAAGTACTATATACAAAAGTATTAAGTAAATTGTACGAATACGGAATTGTAGGTTTCGTAAATTTTAAAACTATAGGTAAATATTACGAATGCCTTCCTACAATATACAAAATTATTCGTACAGAGATTTGTTCAGTAATTTACGAATGTGTTTCATAAATTTAAAAAAAAATATAGTTTAAAAAACTAAAACCTCCCTATTATAATTGCCATTCGTACTGTCATCAGGTATGTAACTTGAGAATAGAAATCGCTGCATCTTTTAGGCGCATCAATATTACATAGTTACATCCCGAGCTAATAAAAGGAAGGTAATAAACGTAAGATTTTGTAAATTGTACTGAAAAAATGCCTTACGAAAGTCCTCTCGTTATATTTACGAATGGTTGGTAAAATATTATTTCGTTGTGAAAAATGTGTTCGTATTATGAACGAAAGTTTCGTACATTGTACAAAACCCAAGGCTACGAAAGTTTTTCGTAGCATTTTTACGAAATTTAATTTTCAGTGTAGTAGCTGGAGCGGACCTACAACTGTTATCGGACAACTGTTATAGTGTTCTGGAGCATAAAAGGAATCAATGTAGATGCAGCAGGCTTATGTGGTCTCATTAGAAGATAGTTAAAAAGCAACTTCTTTAAAAGGTTACTATGCGTGCACAAAGTAAAAATGGATATTTTTTACTAGCACATGTATGCATTTGGAAAATTTATCCAAATACGTGTGTAATCTATTGTAAAATATACTATTGAACTATGATACTCGTGCACCACTTTTTCTGTTCATTAAAAAGTTACAGAGGGAAAAAGAAATAAAAAAAGCCCAAAAAAAACAATATATATTAATAATAATAATAATAGATTGGCGCTTACACATATGTTAATGTTTGGCCGAGCTTCTCCTCCGATTTGTGGCGTGCGCCTTGATGTTGTCACACAAAGCGGATGGACCTACAGTTTTACGCCGACTCCGAACGGCGATGGTATTTTTTATGAGAAGCTGTTTTTCATGGCAAAAATACACTCGCAGGTTTGCCATTGCCTGCCGAGGGACGACCGCTGTTAAGAAAATACCTTTTTTCTATATTTTTGCGATGTTGCTTTGATCAGGGTTTGAACCCAGGTGCTGCGGAGTGGAACCGCGCACTGCTTACCACTACACCACAGCGGCCGACCAATATATATTATAATACCCAAAAACAGTTTTTGTCCCTGTCATTAAATCTGCACCGTTCGTTCGATTTTCGAAAATGAGGTGTTAAATGAAAGATATTGGGCTGTATATTTGTCATTTGTCATTTATTGAACAAGAAAATTAGTACAGTAAGATTTTGAATCTTTTATAGTACAACAGATAGAGTCGAACTCAAGTTGTTAATACATTTTACAAAAACATTACTATGTTGATATTAAAAATGCAGGCTTACATATGTATATACTTAAGGCTAGGTCAGTAGTTATAATTTAAAATAAAATAAAGTAAAATAAGATGGTCAGTCTAGATAAGTTGAGAAAAATAATTGTAAATAACAGTTCTATAGTTGCTTTTGTTTATACTACTCCTTATGGAAGTAGGAATAGAGTTCCAGGTACGTATAGTGTTCACAAAGAACAATCTAGTCGAGACTACAGAGTCAAAGCTGGGGACGATTAAATCATATAAACGGGACGATTTTGTAAATTTCAGCTTCTCATAAAGATATGAAGGCGTTTTAGTTAACATAAGCCGATAAAGAAAGATACTGCTTCTGGCTTCAATGTAGTCCAGGATTTGACAGTCCAACAGATCGTATCTCCACTGGGATATGTGGTCAAATTTACGCAGGCCATGCACATAACGAGTGATATTATTAAAAACAACCTCAACCTTATGAGCAGACTGTGAGTCTAGTCTATTGTAAATGGGTGCAGAGTACGTCAAATTTGGTATCAGTAATTGGATGGCAAGCTTACGTCTTACGAAGGACGAATGTCTGAAACTACGTAGCGCGCAATACACCTTACCAATTATCATATTTATATGATCAACACATGTTAAATTCGAGTTGATTACAAAGCCCAGGTTAGTAATTTTAATTACAAAAGCAATTGGTTTGGCACCTATGTAAAGGGATGGAATGTTATTTACAACCAACTTTCTTTTAGAAATAGGCAGTACATACGTTTTATTTGGGTTAAGGCAAAGACTGTTGGTTTCTGCCCAGTGCATTATTGATAAAATATCCCGATTTATCTTTATCACAGAGATCATTAACATTTTCGAAAGAACTTGACAAGTAAAGCTGGACATCGTCTGCATAAGCATGCATACTAACAAAAATTTACACACCGAAAAGATGTCATTAAGAAATAGTGTAAATAATATAGGTCCTAGAATTGAGCCCTGTGATACACCAGAAACTAGTTTCATTGGTTGTGAGGATTGATTTCCTACTGTAACTCGTTGAAATCTGTTCTTTAGATAACTCGTCATAAGTTTCAGAGAATATTCGCTGAATCCAAGATAATGCTTAAGCTTAAGACAAAGGAAATGGTGACAGTGTCAAAGGCTTTGGAGAAGTCAAAGAGACATAGCAACGTAAGGTAACCTTTGTCGAAAAAAGAACGAACGTCATCCAGAATTTCTAACACAGACGTTGAGCAACTTTGACTAATCCTAAAGCCAGACTGAAGCGGATAAAGCAGGTTCTTCTCCTGCACATGACGGGTAATTTGTTCAGCCATTAAAGACTCAAATACTTTTGAGAACGTTGGTAGAATACTTATAGGGCGAAAGTCCGATGGAGCCTGGGCGCCCTTCTTCTTGGCAGTAGGACGCACTAAAGCCACCTTCCACTGATCAGGGAAACACGATGTGGTAATACAGTGATTAATTATGTGTGTTATCGTACCGATAATAGATGGTAGTACCATTTTAATAAATTTTAACGGTATACCATCCTGACCGCATGCATTTGATTTGATTTTTAAAATACTTTTAATAACATCACACTCAGACACTGTTGAGAACTCAAATGGGCTACCAGAATAAATTAGATGATCACAGGGGACAAAACATTGCTGGTAGGAATCAGACAAAGGACTGCTAATGAACGCTTTATTGAGTGTATCTGCGTCTAAATCAATCAAGGTTCCTCGAATAATACCTGCACTTCTATTTCCTTATAGCCGATGTTGCTTTATTTCTTGCTATTTTAAACAGACGCCAGCTAGCTTAGTTAGGATGCCTTTTCCATACAGATAATGCCTTGTTGCGAGCCTTGATTGCAGCCCGATAGCCCGTGAACCAGGGTGCCACGGAGGATGTGCTTTTAATATGTCGTACTGGGACATGTTTATTAAAAAGGGTCAATAAGTTTTGGATAAGAAATTCTAGTTTTTCATTAACCAGACACCAACAGTCACGCCAGCACACACTGTCTATATCAAAAAGTAGTGAATCAGTGTCAACCCTTCGGTAGTCTCTATACGAAAAAGTACCAGTGGTCTTAGGGTGGCCAAAACTAAAATCAAGCGCTCAGAAAATTAGGTCGTGATCCGAAATGAATGATAGTTGATCAAACTTTAATGCTGATAAATTGTCAGGAATGATAAAATAATCTAGTAGACTAGGGTTACACTTATTACCGTATCTACGCTGAGAAAAAAAACGCGTTGTAAGAATAAAAAAAATTGTATTTGATTACCATTTAAAAATGCTCGTATTTAAGCTCGTATTTAAATCTAGTGAAAAGTGTTAACGAAATGGATTTTTCCATTATACATACACTACGTATAATGGAAATATTCAATTCAAATACGCCTGTATTAAAATGAAGCATTTTCACTGCACGGATGTCGTTTTGCACGTCTCGTATGCTTTTTCATATGTAATTAAGAAAGTATATGTATACAAAGCATGCACAGCGGTGACAACACATACACACATACATGGTACATGTTTATCTGTACAAATGAACTAATCGCGCGCTGTGATGTTGATTCAAACTCAACATTTGAAAACACATTTTCATGTATGGCTGTACCTGAGTGTGCAAAGACGCTTGATACAATTGGTGGCTGCCAAGAGGGTCCGGGTTCAATTACCATCAGACGGGAACATAAAATAAATTCTTTTTTTCTTAATTATAATTTCGTATAACGAAAAAACATCTGCGCACTTCACAACGACTTTTTTTTATAACGTACATACTCAAATTTAAAACGAGTTGGGTTGGTGCTCTTTTATATGCGTTTTTTTTTTTTAATTTAGCACTTTTTTTTTAATTTTAAAATTTTTTCCCCTCAGTGTAGTTGGCATATTCATATTGACAACAGAAAGGCCATACGAGGCAACATTATTTAACAAACGAACACTGAGGGAATCATGTACAAGAAGGTTAACATTAAAATCACCACATATTACGATATTTTCATACTCAACCAGGTAGGGCGATAAAGAAACAAACTACGGGTCAAGGCTTATAGATTTATGTGGGTTGTAAACACATGAAACTAGGATTTGGGAACATCTATCAGACAATTCAACAAAGAGATATTCTACATCACAATTATCGGATTTACAAATGAGTCTCATATTATTATTATTTCTGCAATAAATAGCTATTCCACCCCCTTTCTTATTAGGTCTATCATGGCGGATCATTTTATAATTTTTAATAGAGGAATGAATGTCATTGGAATTACTAGAAAGCCATGTTTCAGTAATACAGATTACATCTACATTCGAGTTTTCAAAAGTGTATCTGATTGTGTCCATTTTCTCATTATCTAAGCTTCTGGCATTAAAGTGACCAACATTGAAGCCCTTCTGCCGATCACATAAAATGTTAATCAAAGTTAGACTGTTCTCATGAACACCATATTTACCACTGTTAAGAGACATAACGAACAGAGAAATTAACAAAGGCAACCATAAAGCGTACAGACTGTAGCTTTGTGTGGGACAAATAGTAATTGATGCAGAATCTATGACGGACCATCTTTAAAAATATTTCACTAAAGCTAAGAACATGAAAAGTACGTAAAATTAAAGTCATTATAACATTAGAATTTCGGCAAATCATTCGGCTTACAGACTTTAACAGCAGCAGAATTATTGTCATATTTAACATAAACTATTCCTCTAAGCGTAAATACCGACGTTAGTTTGCCTGACCGTCGCCGTTTAATAGCCTCTTGCAAAAGCTTTCTGTTGTCTGGCGACAGACTCTCAAAAATTTAAAATTTCCCTTCCAAGCCAACAACTTCAAGTGAGTATATGGTAGGACTTACCGATGATTTTTGACAGTATATGTTAAAATTTTTTTTTTTATATGAAAAAAATGCGGAGTACAGTCAATAAAAAAATGCCATAAATCAAGGGTAAGCCCCATGGCGCAATAAACAGGTGAAGTAATAAGGCAGCATTCTCTGTTCATTTTCTGACATTCGGCTGCCTTATATTTAACAATGTTGCACTTAATCGTTGAACGTTTTATGTGTTGCTTCTTTGGAAGAATTTACATATATTTTGGGGGCAATTTGGCCATTTATTACACTGTGAGACAAATGGTAGGGGTCAGTGATCGGGAAGGGTTCAAACTACCGGGGAAAGTTATATCGGTAAAAAAGAAGTTATACGTGTCCCGACGTTTCGCTGGGTCACATCTAGGAATCGAGATATATCGATTTGAAGTTAGTAACTATCATATAGGGGAAATTGTCACCTTTGGTGGTCTTTTTTTGACATAACTCGAGAACCACTAGTCCGATTTTGCTCAAACAAATTTAAAAAAATTAAAAATTACAATTCCTTTAATCTGTTCATATAACGACAACAACAGTTTTGCCGGTAAAAATAAATGTATGAAGAAAAAAAATATTTTTTGCCTAAAATATTAAATTTTTTTATTTTTTAAATTCATAAAAAATCCAAAACGGAGAAAAAGGCAAGTCGTATTACTTTCACGCAAAGTCACATAACCTTTAAGCAAAATGAGACATAGATCTGGAAAATCGATAGACGCGTTTCGCTTTTATTCACAATTAAGTAAAGGTATCTCATTTTGACAAGAATATTGATTTTATATTTCAATGAATTTGGATAATATTTATTATATATTATTTATTCTTAACACGTAAAATTAAAAATTATTACAGGTAATTATTAGGTTATTACATAGATACATAGGTATAAAAATCGATGAACGCAAAACTTATATTCGTTTGTTTGCGCCCTTTACTTTCTTGCGTGGTGGTTCGCCCACTTGTTCAGAGTCTGTATCGGATGAGGATCTGTCTTCATCTGGAAAAAATCAATTGTTTTTAATCAGTCAGTTAACTTCATTTTTGTGACTTACCCTCGGAGGAAACTCCCATTGTATATTCTTCTTCTTCATCTTCCTTGTCGGGATCGTACGTCTTTTTTTTTTGTTATTTTGTTCGATGGGCCGGCTTCTGGTGTTGGTTTATAGGTGAAATCCGATTGATCCATTGTGTCAATAGAAAAAGAAGTTTCTCTGTCAGGACTTGGAAGCGGTGGAATTGGTATTTCATCCGAATGCGGTAGAGGTATTTGTGCACTTTTAACAGATATGTAAACTCTTCGTTTAAGGCCTTTACGATTTAATCCACATATTTTGTTTGCGCAAGCGTAACAGTTGTCGGAATTGTGCTCTTCTGGATCAGTCCAAATCATTGGTACACCAAAACGAAGTGAACTGCGTTTCCCTTGGATCCACATGTTAAGACCATTGTAGCACGTTTTACAAATTTTGTCTGGGACCCACGAAACGCCGCGAATTATTTCGGAATCAAAATAAAGTTTAAAAGCGCGCTCCACTTGCTCAGTGAGTAATGCAGTATTTGTTGAAAAAGCTCTTTTGCCACAAACGTAACAAAATAAATTGATATTTTCTGGACAATTTGCACTCATTTCGGTTTTATACTTTTATTACTTTTTCGTCACTTTAAAAAAATCGTACTTTACGCGTTCGGAGACACTTGTTGAATGGCAAAAATCGATCAATGAACACCTATAAATACTACGTAAGTTTCAATATTTTACTGAGAGGTACTTATGAATTGGCGCATCTTTTAAGGGTGGCTATATACCTGATTCGTGTGCGTTTTAAATTTTTCGAAACGTTCTAAAACATGACCACTCATAAATGTGGGTGCAATTTGTGTAAAAAAATCATGCAGGTAGCCAACGGAAAAACCCAAATAATTAAAAAAGTGCACTTTCCTTTTTTCCTTTTAATTGTCCACGCACATTTATGACCGTTTTTTAGTTTGTTACCGCTACCATAAAAATCAAATTGTGGGTGCAATTTGTGTGAAAAAATCATGCAGGTAGCCAACGGAAAAAACCCAAATAATTAAAAAAGTGCACTTTCCTTTTTTCCTTTTAATTGTCCACGCAGATTTAGACCGTTTTTTAGTTTGTTACCGCTGCCATAAAAATCAAATAACCTTTTGTTTATTACTTTTTTTTTTTAATTCTGACAATCATAAAAAAAGTCATCAATGTTTTTTCCAAGGAATTTTGAGCATATCTCGAGCAAATTTTTGAAATTCATACCTTTACTTAATTTTGAATAAGAGCGAAACGCATACATTGATTTTCATGATGTATGTCTCATTTTGTTCATAGGTTATGTGACTTTACGTGACACTTTTTTCCGTTTTGGAATTTTATGAATTAAAAAAAAAATTTAATTTTTAGGCAAAAATATTTTTTTTTCATACATTTATTTTTACCGGCAAAACTGTTGAGTATATAGAAAAACGTTATATTAACAGACTAAAGGAATTGTAATTTTTAATTTTTTTAAATCTGTTTGAGCAAAATCGGACTACTGATTCCCGAGTTATGTAAAAAAAAAAGACCACCAAAGGTGACAATTTCCCCTATATGATAGTTACTAACTTCAAATCGATATATCTCGATTCCTAGACGTAGCGAAACGCCGGGCCATGTATAACTTGTTTTTGACCGATATAACATTTCCCGTTGGTTTCATCCCATCCCGATTTTGACTGTTGCATAGTGTTATTTGCTTGCAACATTGTTTTTATTTCAAAAATTTTCCATTAAAACTTGTTTTTTTTCTAAAAATTTCCGTTTGAATTTTTGTGGAAAAATACTATATAATTTGGTTGTGATTAAAAAATTAATAACGCATAAGCCAAGCTGTGTAATTTGCAGAAAAACGTTGATTACGAAGGCGTCCGTTTGTTCCATTCACCAGCGGAACAGGTTAGGCTGAATAAGTTGCATATTTAAAATATTTAATTCTACCCAATGAACACAAAAAAAATATTTCTCCAACCTTGGAGAAATTCATAGTTCTCAAGTTGATATCCAACATAATTCTCCAACTCATGTCTAACCGACGCACAGATACGTAAAAAGTGATAGAGAAACGAATTTTTAATTATCAAGTGAAAAACTAAAGCTATATAAAGAGGAAAATTACCAACAAAAGGTAAATAATCTTCAAAGTATCCTCAAATAATCTTGAAAGAAAATAAAACGCGAAGTGAATTAAATGGCAAAATTACTGTCGGACTGTGTACTGTGAAGTGAATTATTGTAATACGATATTGATTAACTACATAATACAAAAGGAGTAATAAAATGAAAAATTAATATTTAAATAGATCTATGTATGTCGTTTCAATCAAAAAGGTATAAGGTATTTTACTATTTCAATTCCAGTATTTCAATGGTATGTTTGACACCAATTGGAGAATTACATTGGAGTTCGAGCTGAGAACTAGGATTTTCTCAACTTGAGAAACAGTCCTTTTTTCATACAAAGAAAAATGCCCTTTTTGTTGAGAACGCTATGATCCTCCACTTGAGGTACTGTTAAGATTTGAGAAATACCTTAGTTCTCAACTTAACCTCAAGTTGAACCCAAACCTTAATGTTTGTTGGGTAATTTCTTGCACCACCAACTTCTCCGAAAAAGTTTTATCCCACAGCCATGAAATAGACCCTTCAATAAATGTGGAAAAGCTATTTTTTTAAGTGCAGGATGCATTTCCGTATAAATGATTCAAATAAGCGCTTGAAAGGCAAAAGGTATAATCGATTAATCTTTATAAACCTCCCATATATACCTATTTAAATTTATTTATTTAAAACTTATAACCATTAATATCACGTGTTGCGTTTTTGTATTCACGTTGCTGATTTCATGTATCTAATTTAATCTCTTCATAAAATTATCAAGATTTGTCTATGCATCCGTCGGTGAGTCCTTGGAAGTATTCTTTGTGCAAAATCTTTTTTACTAATTTCACCATTTTGAAAAGTGTTTTTGCCTCAAGACATCGAGTTGTACGGCATTAACTGTCACTTTTAATTGGTTACTGCATTGGCTGCTATTATTAAGATTTTTGTATGCATTTGTCGGTGAGTCCTTGAAGTATTATTTGTGAAAAATCCGTTTACTAATTTCCCCATTTTAACATATTTTTCTGCCTAAAAATATCAGTTTGTGTGGCATTAACATGATGTTTTGAAACCGTAGTTGGACCTTTCATCTAGAATGATATAGACACTTCTCAATCTAGGTGGTCTTCAGTATCTTCATTCTTGATTGCTTCTCTTTGTGTGAACTATTCCGTGGATTTAGTACATCACATTACGCTTATTAGCGTCAAAATCTCTATTTAAGTTTCTAATTATTATTTATTACATTGGCTGTAAATCCTTAAAGCTCTTTGTTATTGTTAGTGTTTGTCTTTCAAAACTAAAGACAAGCGCAATCCACAAAATTGTTTAGCATCTACATATCTAATTTGAATAAAAAATAATAAATTATGCTTAGTTAATTTAAATGGCTCTTTTATTTTTCAAATAGGGATATTTCAAAAGTAATTTTTAAGTAATTTTGTAGTCAAAAACGGTAATTCTTTTTAATATTTCTGGCCTTTACCCTTAAAAAAATCTAAGGGGCAAACACTCCCAATAAGGTAGTGTCAAATCTTCCTTCTCGCTCTTATTACTTCACCTGGTCTTATTCCACCATGGGTAAGTCCAAGATACTTAAAATTTGCAATTTACCTGGTAAAATTTAATGGGTTACAAAACTGAATACCTAAATTTTGACTAAATATCCTGATGAAAAAGTTAGAAATTTTGGTAAAAATTTGCAGATTTTTCATAATTTTTGCACAAAGTCTGAAATTGGGGTTTCTATCGTGTTTCTTAAGTAATCACATATACTTTCATAAAAAAATAATATACATTAAATAATCTAAAGAAAAATAGCCAAAACTTACTAAAATGCCGCGTCCCAGTTTTTATTTGGTTCACTGTATGCAGTGGCGGATTCACCGTAAAGGCAACATCGACAGGTGCCTAGGACGGCAAAATTTAGAGGCGGCAAAATTTGAGTTGAAAATTTTTTTTTTTAAGTTAGCTGCACTGAAAGTAGAATTTGTGTTTGTACATTTTAAGAGATAAATTTGAGATGCAATCACGCAATCAGAAAATAGGACAACACTGTAACTTTTCAAATTCGCGCGTAATGACTCTGGCGCCGTGCCTGCGCACAGCGTGAAGAAACGATTGAAACGTTGCTCTGAAAATGACAATCACTGGGAGGTTTCCACAATTCGACAATACTGCCAAAAACGAGCGTACCTAGGTGATTCGAGAATATTATTGAATCCTGTCAGTTTTCAATAAGTATTGCGGAAATNAACTAAAGACAAGCGCAATCCACAAAATTGTTTAGCATCTACATATCTAATTTGAATAAAAAATAATAAATTATGCTTAGTTAATTTAAATGGCTCTTTTATTTTTCAAATAGGGATATTTCAAAAGTAATTTTTAAGTAATTTTGTAGTCAAAAACGGTAATTCTTTTTAATATTTCTGGCCTTTACCCTTAAAAAAATCTAAGGGGCAAACACTCCCAATAAGGTAGTGTCAAATCTTCCTTCTCGCTCTTATTACTTCACCTGGTCTTATTCCACCATGGGTAAGTCCAAGATACTTAAAATTTGCAATTTACCTGGTAAAATTTAATGGGTTACAAAACTGAATACCTAAATTTTGACTAAATATCCTGATGAAAAAGTTAGAAATTTTGGTAAAAATTTGCAGATTTTTCATAATTTTTGCACAAAGTCTGAAATTGGGGTTTCTATCGTGTTTCTTAAGTAATCACATATACTTTCATAAAAAAATAATATACATTAAATAATCTAAAGAAAAATAGCCAAAACTTACTAAAATGCCGCGTCCCAGTTTTTATTTGGTTCACTGTATGCAGTGGCGGATTCACCGTAAAGGCAACATCGACAGGTGCCTAGGGCGGCAAAATTTAGAGGCGGCAAAATTTGAGTTGAAAATTTTTTTTTTTAAGTTAGCTGCACTGAAAGTAGAATTTGTGTTTGTACATTTTAAGAGATAAATTTGAGATGCAATCACGCAATCAGAAAATAGGACAACACTGTAACTTTTCAAATTCGCGCGTAATGACTCTGGCGCCGTGCCTGCGCACAGCGTGAAGAAACGATTGAAACGTTGCTCTGAAAATGACAATCACTGGGAGGTTTCCACAATTCGACAATACTGCCAAAAACGAGCGTACCTAGGTGATTCGAGAATATTATTGAATCCTGTCAGTTTTCAATAAGTATTGCGGAAATTCTGGTTTGATTTCTGGTTGAACGCAGTAAGTATTGCGGTTTTGGTCGTGCATAATCAGTCTATGTATCGTATCCCATATATTTTGAGCGTTGTTGGCAAATCTTTTGAATGACCAATACTTTCACGATTATACCGCTCGTTCAACGTTAGAGCTAATTGAAACTCATTCGTTTCAAATCTCTGTAGCATTTTGGTGCTAAACATTGTGGTTCACAGTTACNGTAATTTTGTAGTCAAAAACGGTAATTCTTTTTAATATTTCTGGCCTTTACCCTNCTTATTTAAGGCAAATACCACTTTTTCATCTTAAATTGTAATAAAATATAGTAAATAACATAAACTTGAATTTTACTATTTACTGCTTATCGTTCCAAAACTGGTAGTTTTACCTCAAAATATTTTTCTTATCGGAAAAAGGGCGGAAAATTCTGAAGTGTCTAAGGGTGCCACTGACTGTTTGGGTATCTCGGTAACTGATTTATCAATTTGTACCAAACCCAGTACAATATTAACCTTGGCATAAAAAAGCCATATGTTGAAAATTTTCTAAATCGGAATAAAATTTCGCATACTTTCAATTTCCAAAAAAAAAACGCATAAAAACGTTAAAGACGTATAGTGCATTGCTGTAAAACGGTGCACCACGTTGGATGTTGTATTCTAGCAGCTAAGGGAACGTATACTAAAAATGTCATGTGCTCACGATTAAAAAAAAAATCAGAAACAAATTCTAAGTTTGTGAGAATTGCCCATTAGGCTGGGTCGATTTTGTATGGGGGGAAAAAAAGGCATTTGACCGTATTGTAATAGTAATATTATGATGTCTTAGGTCTAAGCCAATTGTTATTTCCTTTTTGGTTGTTGTTGTTTCCGACAGGGTGGGTGTATGATGTATTATGGAACGAATTTCCGTCATCCCTTGTCAAATTTGGTTTGGAGACAAACCGGTTTCGGCGTTGTGCCATCTTCAGTGTCATTTTTCGTTCTGCATAATTTTTGTTGGTTGCTCGTATTTATACTCCTTGTTAACTACCTCTTTCTTTTGTTAGGTACGTCTTTTTAGTTTTGCAGTGTTTGCGGTACTCAATAGGTAGATGAATTGTTTTGGCTCGTTTTTGACGGCAGGTAGAAGTCCGTGATTTTTACCCCCTTTGTTTTTGCAGTCGGTGTATTCCCTTCCATATCTGTCCTTAATATTTTCTTGTTGTCATTCTTCTTCTTGTACAGTAGTTTTAGAGGTGCAAACAGTACGTCCGATGCAGTATTTATTTGCTCATTTATTATTTGTCCTTTGAAGGTCTTCTGACCGTATTGTAATAGTAATATTATGATGTCTTAGGTCTAAGCCAATTGTTATTGTCCACGAGATATTAATTTAAAACCTATCTTTAGCCCGCGCAATTGAATCAAAGTGTATGAATTTTGAAAATTAAACTTTGGCATTGTAATATCTATGGAATGCGTTAATTGTTATAAACAGGACGATATATCAAATTAAGGGTTATTAAATTTAGTATCTTACGCCCACTTATCATTTTTCAATAAGTCTACAAGTTTTTAAGATATTAAGATAAAACTTACAAAAACTATAATTATCTCTTATGAATTTTCAATTCTTCATTACTTCAGCAACAAAGTGAAAAATTCAAAAAAGTGAGACGAGATTTATTTCAAACGTTTTAATGTTNTACGCCCACTTATCATTTTTCAATAAGTCTACAAGTTTTTAAGATATTAAGATAAAACTTACAAAAACTATAATTATCTCTTATGAATTTTCAATTCTTCATTACTTCAGCAACAAAGTGAAAAATTCAAAAAAGTGAGACGAGATTTATTTCAAACGTTTTAATGTTTTCGGATGTTTATATAATATTAAGAGGGCCATGGACTTGGTCACGATAAAAAAAAATCACGAAAAAATTCGAAGTTTGTGAGAATTGCTCATATCCTCTCTCAGATCATATTCGATCTTTGAAATTGAATCAAAAATGGTTATTCAAAAACTCACAAATCTACAAAATCGTGTTTTCGGACCTAAATGGCCTTTAAACAATCTATAAAAATAGGCAACAATATTTCTCATAAAAACAAATATAATTTGGGGGTAAGGTGTTGAAATTACCATAAAAAACATTTTCGATGGGACCCTAGTGTGCACATTGTTCTAATATAATATTCACAATTATTTTCATGAAACATTTTTTTCATTAATTAATTCATGGATAATTCCTAGAAATTGTTCGAGTAAGCAGTTTTATAGCCCGTTTAATTTTAGAAAAATAACGTGCAAGTTTCAAGTGTCTAAAAATTACCGTTGATTTTTTAGAATTTTTTTGGGGAGGGTATTACGCGTTTTCTTCTATATAACGCATAATCAAAATCTATTTTAATATGGAAGAAAACGCGCAACACCCTCCACAAAAAAAATCTAAAATAGCGACGGTAATCTTTAGCAACTTGAAACTTGCATTTTGTTGAACGGGCTACAAAACTGCATACTCAAAAATTTCTAAAAATTCAGAATAAAAGATTTGAAATTTTGATACAAATTTGTTTAATTTGTTTGTACTTTATATAAAGTATGAAGCTGTTTTTGCATATTGAACCAAACCTCTATATCCCTATGGTATTCGTGCCCTCTTAACGAATCTGAGGTCTGTTCGTCTCCATCACGTCAGGTTCAAAGTGATTTGGGAAAAATTCGTTGAACAAACCTGAAAATTCGATACAATTCTTCTGAATTTGACCTTGAGATGACCTTGGCTTGACCTCTAGATAACTTGAAGAATGAAATTTTTTTTCAGACCCCGGGTTCGCGTTCAGCGCGTCGAATACCATAGGGATATAGAGGTTTCGTTCAATATGCAAAAACAGCTTCATACTTTATATACATACAAATTAAAGAAATTTGTATCAAAATTTCAAATCTTTTATTCTGAATTTTTAGAAATTTTTGAGTATGCAGTTTTGTAGCCCGTTCAACAAAGTGCAAGTTTCAAGTTGCTAAAGATTACCGTCGCTATTTTAGATTTTTTTTGTGGAGGGTGTTGCGCGTTTTCTTCCATATTAAAATAGATTTTGATTATGCGTTATATAGAAGAAAACGCGTAATACCCTCCCCAAAAAAATTCTAAAAAATCAACGGTAATTTTTAGACACTTGAAACTTGCACGTTATTTTTCTAAAATTAAACGGGCTATAAAACTGCTTACTCGAAAAATTTCTAGGAATTATCCACTGCAGTATGGCGATAACAATTAACAGTACAAACAGAACAGTTGCAGCGAGTGCATATTTCAAACAAACGGATATCCATAGTTACTTCAAAAAGGCCTAAAACAAACAAAAGAAGGCCCAAAAACCCAAACGGAGAAAAAAGGCCCATATTTGGTACAATTGTACCAAAGTGGCAACCTTGCTCGTATGTATGTACATACCAGGGATGTTGCGAATATTTGCATTCGCATTCGTTATGCGAATGATTCGTATCATTTTACACATTCGCATTCGACATTCGCATTCGCATCAAATGATAAGAATGCTTTGCGAATACGAATGTGTACATGTGCAGAGAGTCCACTCTAATTGGGTTGATTAAAACACTGTATAGGTTAAGCACTCGTTCAATGTTCTAATAATTTAACCAATTTCTAAGAAATAAAAACGATGGCTAAAGTTGATTATAGCTTTTTTAATGTTATTCCTAACATTCGCATTCGCATCAAATGATAAGAATGCTTTGCGAATACGAATGTGTACATGTGCAGAGAGTCCACTCTAATTGGGTTGATTAAAACACTGTATAGGTTAAGCACTCGTTCAATGTTCTAATAATTTAACCAATTTCTAAGAAATAAAAACGATGGCTAAAGTTGATTATAGCTTTTTTAATGTTATTCCTAACATTCGCATTCGCATTCGCGAATGTGAAAAATATGACATTCGAATCATCCCTGGTACATACATATATGCATGTTCGTATGTTGAAAGAGAATATAAATAAAGTGTCATAAAATACAATACATACTTATGTATCAGAATTTCGTTGAATTATTGATGTGTATACACAGAGTACGAAAACAAACCGAACGTATCACTACCCATTGCCACAAGTATGAAAAGTTTGTGCTCTTTTTCTTATAATGTTCCCGAGCGCTAACAATACACGATACGTTTCAATGGCAGCCGAGCACAAACCAAATGCATCGTTTGTTCTTTTGCTCACTTGCATGGTTTCGATTGTGGTAAAGGTACTCATCCTGAGCAAAACCGAAACAAAACACGATACACAAAACAAAAGGAGTCATTCCTTTAGTGCTCAGCAAATTAATCAATTAGTGGAATGGTTCAACTGCTTCATTTTGGTCTTCGAGCCTAACCACATTACGCTGTCCACATAGCATCACATCTGAGTTTTTCAACTGCCTCAACCGATCGCCACATTTTTCCACATTGGTCACAACAGCATCACGTTCGTCTACATCTACAACAACCTGAGTTTTTCGCACCACAACCAACGTGCCACAAGAGCTACATCAAGCGTTTTTCTTAACCGGCTGTTCAACAAATCAACGTTTTGTTTTACATCACATTGACCACAAGCATACGTTTGCATCACAGCATCACGTTGGCATCACAGCACCACTAATTTCAGCGACACATTTTTTAACAAACCAGCATATCGCACTACACGGGATATAACAACACATTAAGGTACGTGGTTGAATTTCATTGCACTTGTGTGTGTACGAATCTAATTTATATTTTTCCGAAAACAAAAAAATAGAACATTTTCACGTTTATTGTTGTATCGGCTATCATTAACGAATTGCGCGAACGTCCATTTTGGTTCTTGACACGGTGTTGTTTGTGTAAAATACCAGTTGCATTTACCGAAGTACAAGATTGCTAAAATTTATTCTTTTCTTGCAAAGCACATAATTTAGTTTTTTCTAATTTTTACTGGCTTTCACTTTTTATTTGATTTTATTAACCGTGTAACTTCAAGTATTTTTGCGAAACTCCTTTAGAGTCTTTTCACATTGCACTTGTCTATTATAAGTGGCGCGCTTGTACATATTGCTGATCGGTCCACTGGTGACATTGAAAAAATGTATCGGCAAATTTGGGTAAATGATAGCCAAACAAAATACCAACGAATCGCTTTCCGCAACAGCCCAAAGGAGCCTCCCAGTTTATACGAACTGAAAACGGTAACCTTCGGAATTAACTGATGCAGCAGTACATAGCATGTATTTAGGCGCCTGGTGTTAGCAGACGCGCCTAAACACTGAGCATTATGTGTGTGTATATTTACGTCTTTGCAAAATGCCACGTCCTCTGATATGCACAGTATGTACATACACATATATGTCTGTATGTATACTAGGGGATCTCTAAACAAATCGTTTCGTTTTGTGTTGTGAGCACCAACTTTATGTTTCGTTTATTTGCCTATTTCCCTGCACTCAATTGTTTTGTAAAGTTACTGCTCGCAAAATGTTTCCGAGTGATTTGAATCGGTTCTGTTTCGTTACCTTCTATGAGCGAAACTAAACGATACTGATACGTTTGCTTTTGTTTGTTTTCGTTCTCTGTGTATACATCTTTGGTTTCGGGAGTGGAAGAATTTGCGAAGATAAAAAAAAATTTCGAAGGTCTAGACAAAGACGAACACATGGTGTTTGTCTCAGTGTGTGAATTTTTTTGGAGTGACTTGGGACCCACTTGGGATACGGGGGGCCCAGTTGGTAACAGTGTACGACCAGTTGGTAACTAGTCTTTGGGGACCAGTTGGT